>NC_133154.1:5879153-6151653 GCF_048418815.1 Hemitrygon akajei
GACTGTAGTTTTGGTGTGTATTGTGGGAGGATGCTGCACCAAACCAGACAGTGACGGCTGATGTGAGGGTGGAGAATTGTACCAGAAACCTGTGTCTCACAGACAAACACCAGACTACTTCACGTCTTTGATTAAGATCACCACTTCACCTTTTATTCTGCCCTACTTTACCAATTTAACTAGTGAGATACAGTGTGGAATAGTCCATTTCGGTCCGTTAAAGCACACCCACCAGCTTTAACCAGCTTTAGTCCCAACCTAACCAAGGCACAATTTACAATGACCAATTATCCTACTAACTGGTACGTCTTTGAACCATGGTGGGAAGACAGAGCACAGGGAGAGCGTTCAAACTCCTTACAGGCAGCAGCGGGAGGTGAAGATGGGTCACCTGTACTGTAAAGCGTAGTGCCGACCGCTACGCCACAGTAACGCCCGAGAGAGGAAACCAGGTTCCAGTTGCCTTATTATGACGCCCTTGATCTTGGAGTTAGTATCTGTACTGGTCTCCACATCCAGGTAAAAGCCAGAGAACTGGTAAACTTTTCTATTGCAGTGAAAAACTGACTGTTAAAATTGGATAACTGAAAGGAGGGAGGAGATAATAAAGTCGAGCAATATGGAGTGTAGAACACACACAGATTAGAGGAGGAATTTTGTGGCGCAGCGGCTAGCGTAACACTATTACGGTGCCAGCGACCCGAGTTCACTTCCCCAGCCCCCCGACCATCTGTGAGAATTATCTGTTGTCCCCGTGACTGTGTTGGTGTCCTCCGGGTGCTCCAGTTTCCTCCCCATATTCCGAAGGTTAGTAGGTTAATTGGTCCCGAGGGGCCAGAGGGGCTTGTTACCATGCTGTATGTCTAAAACAAAAAAATTAAAAACGAACTGGGCAGGTCAGGCAGCACTACGAGAAGGAATAAACAGTTGACATTTTAAGCTGAAGTCCTTCATCAGGACTCAGGCAGGAGTTAAACTGGCAAGTTACATAAGGACTGAGTCACAGAATTCCTACAGGCATTTAGATGAGAAAATAAAGAGGACGCTTAACAAAAGGGATTCTGCAAAATGCTGGAGGAGCTCGGCAGGCCAGGCAGGAGCATAATCAGTCGACGTTTCGGGCTGAGACCCTTCAGGACTGGGAAGAAGGGAGGAGAGAAGCCAGAATACGGAGGTGAGTGGAGGGGAAGCAGTACAAGCTGGCAGGTGATAGGGTGAGGGGGGAAAGTGGGTGGATTGGGAGAGGGATGAGATGAAGTGAGGAGCTGGGAAGTGATCGGTGGAAGAGGTAAAGGGATGGAGAAGAAGGAAGTAGACATTGGTGTCTTAAAGAATGAAAACAGGGAATCAATAATGAGAAATAGAGAAATGGTGGCAATTCCTAATGATTATTTTGGATCAGTCTTTCTCAGCAATAGATGCTAAAATAGTTCAATCTTAAGAGATAATTTAAGGGCGTAAGGAAAGTGAGGGGAACTAAAAGAATCTTCATTACTAGAGAAGGTGTCCAGTAAACTAATGGGGATAAAGATTAATGATTCTTGACATAAGAGTCTGCATCCTGGATCCTAAAAAGAAGTAGCAGCAGAGAGAGCCTTGAGGACAATCTACCAGCCATTTCCTACGTTCAAGGTGCAGATGCCTCGAGGACAATCTACCAGCCATTTCCTGCGTTCAAGGTGCAGATGCCTTGAGGACAATCTACCAGCCATTTCCTGCGTTCGAGGTGCAGATGCCTCGAGGACAATCTGCCAACATTCAGTAGAGATCCCATGGACTTGGAAAATGGCAAAAACAACATCATGGAGGAGGCCGTCATCCACGCCAGGACCACCAGACTCAGAAACAGTTCCTTTCCCCAAGCAGTAAGGCGATCAATCCCTCCACCCACTAACCCACTCCTCCACATCCCCCACCACCAACACTTTATCATTTCCTGTCAGAGTCACTTTATATACAGGCACTCCAGTGCCTAGAGTCACTTAGGGACACACGATCAATCTATGTATATAAGCTATTTTATGTATATATGTTTATTTATTTTTCTTATTGCATGTTTTTTTTTATTGTCTGTCTTTTATTACTGTTGTGTTCTTTATCTCATTCTGTTCTTCTTTGGTGCTGCATCGGATCTGGGGCAACAATTATTTCACTTGTGTACCGGAAATGACATTAAACAATCTCAAACTTAAGGAGGGAGAAAGAGGCAGAAATGTGGAACGTAAGCCGCATTTAGCCTAGCACCTGACATTGGGAAAACGTTGGAATCCATTATCAATGAGGTGTCACAGACCATTCAGAAAATTATATCATTGTGATAAAGGGAAATAGTTATTGCCAAATTCGCTAGAGTTCTTTGAGGCTGTAACAAGGCTTGAGAAAGAGGAACTAGCAGTTGTAATAGTTTCGGGATCAGCAGATGGCTTTTGATAGATGCATCACGAAAGGTTACTGCACTAGCCGAGTGCATGTACAAGACAATCTTTTCACTGTATCTTGGTGCACATGACAATAATAAAACCAATACCAAGATGTCGTCCAATCACCAACAAGAGAAAATCTGCAGCTGCTGGATATCCAGCAACACATACAAAATGCTGGAGGAACTCAACAGGCAAAGGTATGGAACAGAGTAAAACGGTCGACGTTTCGGCCCGAGATCCTTCATCAGAACTCAGATCTCTGATAGGAAACATCCTCTCTATCAAGGCCCTTCAACATTTGATAGGTTTCAGTGAGACTACCCCCACCCCCATTCTTCTCTGCGGTGGTGTGCTGGGGCAATGGTATCAACACGGGTGATGCCAACAGGCTCAGTAAACTGATAGAAAGCCTGGCTCTGTGATAGGAGTCAGACTGGACACACTGGAGGCTGTGGTAGAACAAAGGACCTTCCGGAAAATCCTGGCAATTCTGGACAATGTTTCTCACCCTCTTCATGTCACCTTGGCTGATCCGAGGAGCACTTTCAGTAACAGACTGAGTCAACTGCACTGCTCCAAAGAGTCATTCATACCCTTGGCATTAGGCTCTATAATGACTCAACCTATAGCCGGGGAAGTGATGACCCCTCCTCCTGTTAGACTGTTTGAGGTAACTTTTTAAAAATTCTTTCTTAACTTCCCTTCTAATATTTGAATATCTGCATTTGTAATGCTGCTGTGACATTGTAATTTCCATTAGGATCAATAAAGTATCTACCTATCTTCTGAATGACAGTGAGTACGGGCCCAGAGCCACCAACTGGACCTCATCTTCTCATTCTCAGAATCATTTTTCTGAACCTTCTCTGAACCCTCCCCCAATGTCAGCACAGCTTTTCTGAGACAGTGGGTCCAAAGCCACTCACAACAGTCCAAGTGAGGCTTTATCAGTGATTTATAAAGCCTCAACATTACACCCTTGCTTTTATATTCTGGTCCAATGAATGCTGACATTGTATATGCCTTCTTCAACACTGACCCAACCTGCAAGTTGATCTTTAGGGAATCCTGCATGAGGACCTTCTTGTTCTGGCTTCTTCCCCCTTCTTTTCCAGTCCCAATGAAGTGTCTCAGCCTGAACCGTCAACAGTTCATTCCTCTCCATAGATGCTGCCCGACCTGCTGAGTTCCTTCAGTTCCGTGTTTGTTGCTTGGCACCATTTACCTGAGCACCTCGCTTGAACAAGGCTTCAGCCTTGTCCTCAGTACTCGCACGCTGGTGCTACTTTTGTTGAGAGTGGTGTGGTATTGCACCTCTTCCACCGTTCGCAACTGAATCACAAAGATTTAATCTCACCATTGACTGTGGCAGAAGTTAGTTGTGTTTATTCCAGTTAGATCTTGCTGTTCAGCAGACAGTTCGCCCTCCGCTACACCTTCACCGTATTTATGGTGATTGATCGATTGGTTGTCCTCCAAGTCCGATGGTGACAGTATTTTGAAACTGTGTAGGAGAGTTTTTAAAGAAGAAAAGCCACTGCACTGGGCAGTTCCACTCTCTCGAACTCGGAAGTACAAGCGGTCCATCACAACGTGGTTCTACCTCGGCTGCAGTGGGTGACCATGACATGTCCTGTGCCTTGTCACGTCCTCCGGTCTCCACGGAGCATTGCAGATCTCATCTGCCCAGTTCGCTGGAGCTGGCTTCACATCCTAGGATGGGCATGTCTGTGAAGCAAAGTCAGGAAATATGGTGTGAAAAATCAGAATCACCAGCATACCTCATGAAATATGTGAACATTGTGGCAGCAGTACAATGCAATACATGGTAAATATAGAAAAAGCGGAATTACAGTAAGTATATAGTTAAAATAAGTAGTGCAAAAACAGAAATAATCAAAATATTGATGTAGTGTTCATGGGTTCAATGTCCATTTAGAAATCAGATGGCAGAGGGGAAGAAGCTGTTCCTGAATCACTGAGTGTGTGCCTTCAGGCTTCTGTTCCTCCTTCCTGATGGTAGCAGTGGGAAGAGGCCACATCCTGGGTGGTGGGGTCCTTAATGATGGACGCTGCCTTCCTGAGGCACCGCAACTTGAAGATGTCTTTACTACTCTGGAGGCTCATTCCCATGATGGAGCTGACTAATTTTACAACTTTCTGCAACTTCCTTCGATCTTGTACGGTATACGAGACGGTGATGCAGCCAGTCAGAATGCTCTTCACAGTACATCTGTGGAAATTTTCGGGTGTTCTAGGTGACAAACCAATTTTCTCGAACTCCTAATGAAATATAGCCGCTGCCTTGCCTTCTTTATAGCTGCATCAATATGGTATGTCCAGGTTAGGTCCTCGGAGAAACTGACATCCACGAACTTGAAATTGCTCGCTCTCTCCACTTCCGATCCCTCTGTGAGGACTGGTTTGTGTTCCTCGTCTTACCCTTTTTGAAGTCCACAATCAGCTCTTCAGGTCTTGCTGACGCTGAGTGCAAGGTTGTTGCTACGACACCACTCAACTAGTGGAAGATGCTACAATTCCTCGTGTTAGGAAGCATCCGTGGTGTTCCAGACTGATGAACTGTCGTCACATCTAACAACAGCTAGAAATAAAACAAGTTTTGAAATGTAGAAGGAAGGGACTGTCCTGTGATGGGATGGAGATCGGAGAAGGATTGAACAGCACAAGTTATTACGTGCAATCACGAGGGAATCTGCAGATGCTGGAAGTCAAGCAACACACACAAAATATTCTGTTACTGCATTACAGCAACGGCATAGAGACTTTGGGAAGGGTGCAGAGGAGGTTCTCCAGGACGTGGCCTGAATTAGAGGTGCGCAGTACAAGGAGAGGTTGGTCCAACTTGAGTTGTTTATTCTGGAGTGTCAGAGGCTGTGCAATCGACATGATGGAAGTTTATAACATTATGCGAGGCCGAGGCCCAGATAAGTTAGATGGAATATTTTCCCCAGGGTAGACATGTCAGAGCTATGAGAATATGCATTTACTGTGAGAGGGGAAAAGTTTAAATGAGATATATGGGGCAATTTTTTTTTTACACAGAGAATGGTAGGTGAGTCCTGTGTACGCAGTGCTCCTGATAAATGGACCCCAATGGAGTGTCTCCCTATCATCCATTGGGGACATTTATCAGGAGCGCTGTGTACGCCGGGCCCTTGGTGTTCTCAAGGATCCCACCCATCCATCCAGCATCCTCTTTGACTTTCTACCATCAGGCAGGAGACTCCGATGCATAAAGACAAGAACGGTCAGGATGGGAAACAGTTTCTTTCCCCCCAGGCCATTAGGCTTCTGAACTCCCTGCATTCAAAGTGTCACCAGATAATTTGTACTGTACCCTACAATATTTAATTTATGCACTTTACTTTGTTTATCTTTGCATAATTCATCTGTAGATTTAATTCTTACATTCCTAAATTATTGTGTGTTATGTGATTGGTCCTGGGTTCGAATCCAGCCAGCTCCTTGCCTGCTTTCCATCTGCGCTGGGTTGAGCGTCCAGCTAGCAACTCGATCTTGTGAGAAACAGACAAAAGAAGCGCTAAAGAAACTGCCTGATGCGCCACAAAATGTGGAAAGGAACAATAACAATGGGTACTACTGTACTTTACACCCTGGTCCAGAGAAATGTTGTTTCATTTGGCAGTATACTTATACATAGTTAAATGACAATAAACTTGACTTAGCATGATTGAAATGGCTGCCAAGGGTAATGGTGGAAGGAAGCATAGTAGCTTTAAAGAGACTTTCAGATATGCAGGGAATGGATGTGGATCCTGAGCAGGCAGAAGAGATCACATTTAATTTGGCACCATGTTTGGGACAGGCATTATGGGCCGAAGGGCCTGTTTTTGTTCCACATTCTAACAAATGGTGTTGGTGATGACAGTTGGAAAGGCCGCAGAGATGGAGGAGACATCTGAAATCTGAAATCTCCAGATGAGAGAGTGAAACAATAAACTTAATGCTCGAACTATGAGATAGGAAACTGCAGAGGCCGATTCTCTGAAATTGCTGAAGGCTGAGACATGCTGAGCTGAACAAGGAGAATCTAGACAGGAGGTCATAGGGTCATTGGAAGTTATAGAAACAGGCCTTGCGGCCATTGTCATCGTCACCCATGTACACTAATCCTGAATTAATCCCATTTTTCATTTGAGTCTTAGAGATTCGCTTTACTTGTCACATGTATATCGAAACATACAGTGAAATGCGCCGCTCGCGGGCAAATCCAATCAGCAAGGATTGTGCTAAGGGCAGCCCGCAAATGGCACTGTGCTTTTGGCGCCAATGTAGCATGCCCACAACTCTCTAACCAGTGCCCTTGGAATGTGGGAGGAAGCCCGCACAGTCACGGGGAGAATGCAGAGAATCCTAACAGACAGCGGCAGGCGTTGCACTAACCGTGCTTCCGTGAGGATGGAAGCAGGCCGTTCAGCCCATCATGGTCGTTCCACCCGGTGGGGAGCCCATCTGCAACACTTGGTCAGGTTGAGAACGGGATGTAGAGTTGAGAGGGCTTGTCACTGGAAGCCGAGGGTTTTCCTCGTGGACTGGGCTTGGTCTCCAGCACGTAGTGGAGAACATGTTATCAGCATCAGATGCCGTGCACCAAGCTGGAAGAGCTACACGCAAAGTGCTGGGATGACATACACGATAATCAGCAAAATCAGCCTGCAGCAGGCAATGCTAAGCAATCTTGAAACCAGCAGATCAGACTGAAGCTCCGCAACCCTCCCACACCTTGTGAATGGTGGTAGATCTTAAACTGCTAACAGGATCTATGAAAGCTCAAAAGTCAACGTCAAAGTAAATTTATTATAAAAATAATCACCATGTCATCATGTGTCACCATGTCCTACACTCATTGGCTACTTTAATTGGTACGTCTGCTCATTAATGCAAATACTTATCAGCCAATCATGTGGCAGCAACTCAATGCATAAAAACCTGCAGACATAATCAAGAGGTTCAGTTGTTTTTCAGACCCAACATCAGAATGGGGAAGAAATGTGATCTAAGTGACTTTGACTGTGGAATGATTGTTGGTGCCAAACAGGGTGGTTTGAGGATCTCAGAAACTGCTGATCTCCTGGGATTTTCACACACAACAGTCTCTAGAGTGGTGCGGAAAAACCTAAAAATCATCCAGTGAGCGGCAATTCTGTGAGCAAAACGCCTTGTTAATGAGAGAGGTCAGTGGAGAGTGACCAGACTGTTTCAAGTAGACAGGAAGCCAACAGGAACTCAAATAACCACACGTGACAACAACGGTGTGCAGAAACAGGTCGCTGAATGCACAACACATCGAACCTAGAAGTGGACGGGCTACAGCAGCAGAAGACCATGAACATACACACAGTGGCCACTTTATTAGGTACAGGAGGTGCCTTGACTCATTTTCTTGCACTTTTCTCTATTTTCTCTACTCTCTTAGAAATTTGTGAAGATTTGACAAACTTTTACAAACTTCTATAGTTGTGTGGTATAGCATATATTGGTTGGTTGCATCACAGCCTGGTATGGAATCACCAATACCCTTCTATGGTAAATCGTACAGAAAGTAATGGATACGGCCCAGTCCATTACAGATAAAGCACTCCCCACCCTTGAGCACATCTACACAGAGTGCTCTCGTAGAAAAGCAGCATCCACCATCGAGGTCCCCCCACCTCCCAGACCATGCTCTCTTCTCGCTGCTCCCATGGGGAAAAAGGCACAGGAAGCTCAGGACACGCACCACCAGGATCAGGAACAGTTATTATCCCCCAACCATCACGCTGTTGAACTAGAGGGGTCACTTCACTCACCCCATCACTGAACTGTTCCCATAAACTGTGGACTCACTTTCAAGGACACTTCATCTCATGTTCTTAACATTATTTATTTATTATTATTTATTTTTTCTTTTGTCTTTGCACAGCTTTTTTTTGCACGTTGGCTGTTGTCCATCCTGTTGGGGGCTGTCTTTCGTTGATTCTACTGTGTTTCTTGTACTTACAGTGAATGCCCACAAGAAAATGAATCTCAGGGTTGTGTATGGTGACATATGTACTTTGATAATAAATTTACTTTGAACTTTTAACTTTGAACTTCAAAGTTCAGGGTGAATCTATTGCTATCCAACTAGCTTGGAGTGCCACCACCCTTTTCTGGGGGTGGTGTCGATGGAGAAACCCAGTCTCTGATGTGGTCTGATAGTCTAAGCATTTAAAGGCCTTGTTGAGTCAAGTTCCTGGTTGGTGGTGTCCCCCAGGCAGATAATACACGGAACAAGATCCTGAGACGGTGGGGGCCTCGAGAGGGATCACAGTAATTCTGGTTGGTGGGGGTGCTTGATGATGAGGTTGTAGTCAGCAAAGAGGTTTACTGAGGACACTAATTGTTGTCCTTTTGGTCACCGACCAGAAAATTAATGATTAAGGGAAAAAAATAAATAAAAGAAAAATCTTTCATTTGTTAGATAAGGGTGTAAAATTGTTATTTTTCTTGTCGACCCTATCCTTCCTTGTGCTTTTATATAATGATTATTTATGTGTAATCAGTAAAGTTTTCAGTAATTGTAGCATAGCTGCTTCTGTATTTTTCTAGGAGCTTCTTAGTTTTTCTGCTGCAGGTGTTCATAGAGATGAGAGAGGATCCACAAACACATCGGACCACTTGAATCTGGCATTCTCATAGGTTCATTGTTATCACTGGAATGCTGTTATCTTCTGTAGTCAAAGCTAGTTTTTGTGTGTGTTGAGAACAACCACGACCTTTTGTTCTCGGTGGTTCCCTTTGTTCTAGTAACACTTAATAAAACGGTCCTAAGCAACAATTTTTATGCCTCACCAACTCAAGATCTGGTATTTCTGTATTTATGCACATTTTATTCCATATCCATACTTTAACTTATAATTTTATTTTTATATAATCCTTTATTCTTTATAATTGTTGAAAGTTGCTTTTTGTTGCATTAGGGTTAGGGTTAGCCCTCACCAACACACCACAGTGAATTTCTAATAACTATAATTGTATATGGCAATGAAAGTTAATCCTTGATGTATTCATTACAAGATTCAAAGTCAAAGGTTCAAAATACATGCATTATCAAGTATGTATACAGAAGAAAAATCTGAGATTCACCCTCCCACAGGCAGCCATGAAACAGAGAGGCACCATGGAACTGGTTCAAGAAAACATCGAACACCCAACGCGCGAAAAAAGAACCAATTGCGCAAGCGGCCAAAAGCGAGCGAACAACACGTAGAATATCAGACATCAAACCAGCAGTCCAGCAGTGTTCAGTTTAGTTTCATTCAGTTCCGCGCCGTGCCGTTAGCCCACTACAGGCCGCAGGGCCACTCTCCACTGAAGTGCACCAGTCCACATCGATCGCCCTGATTAATCTGCTCAAAGTTAAAAGTTAATCTGCGCAAAGTTAAAAAGAGTAACCAAAATCCAGGACGTGTAACATGAACCTTAAAGTCCCCCGAAACAAGTCCACGGCCTCGCTAATCAATCCTGGTAATGAGGATCCCAAGACTCCTGAGCTTCTCTCCAACAGGGAGAGGGAGACCGGTCACGCTCAGGCAGATAGAATCAAACACCCTCCTGCCCTCTGCTCTCGTCCTAAGTCGACCTCAAACTTACTCAGCCACTCAATTGGAGAGAAGCAGTGGAGGCAATCATGGGCTCGCACCCTCAGGGAGAAGCGATGGAGCTGATCATGGTCTCGTGCCCCATCTCTAGGCTTCCAGGCCTCCAGCCTGCACACTGTGTGCTCCAAACCTCACCAACCTCCCTTATAGAGACAGCAACGTACTCTATTTTAGCCCCAAAACACGCCATCAAAATGTAAATCCCAAGTTCCAATCACATGTGGCTCAGTAGTAGAATCATATTTGAGAGAGGAAGCAGTTTTGTGAGCTGTCAGCAGGACGTCACCATTGGTTGCGTTGCCCACTGACACTACCTTGGCAAGGGGGCCAAGCTCTGGAGAGTTCCCATTGCTCTACAGTTGAAGTACTTCAAGCAATGCTGTTATTTTTATTTCAGAAACACTACTGTTAGTCTCTGTAAGCAGGCAACGTGGGAGTGAAAGGTCACCCCAGGGTAATGAACAGATTGTTATAGCCACATGTAAGTCAGCTTTGTCCGTTAAGTCAGAAAGCACACACAAGAAAAGCACTTGGTATGGTAACCACAGTGTTGTAATGAATGGTATTGAAAGCACCTAAGACTGAGGAAAGAAGCAATGACTGAAAGTGGGGAGGAGGTTAAACTAGTTCTGCCATTCTTAGGAATGGATGTATGTATCTATGCAGGATTTTTAACTTACTATTCTGCTTTGCTTGTTCTTATGTTCATAACTTGGGCGAAAAAGGATTTGGTGCTTTCCCGGTGTATATATATAACCATATAACAATTACAGCACGGAAACAGGCCATCTCGGCCCTTCTAGTCCATGCCGAACGCTTACTCTCACCTAATCCCACTGACCTGCACTCAGCCCATAACCCTCCATTCCTTTCCTGTCCATATACCTATCCAATTTTACTTTAAATGACAATATTGAACCTGCCTCTACCACTTCTACTGGAAGCTCGTTCCACACAGCTACCACTCTCTGAGTAAAGAAATTCCCCCTTGTGTTACCCCTAAACTTTTGCCCCCTGTCAACTTATGTCCTCTTGTTTGAATCTCCCCTACCCTCAATGGAAAAAGCCTATCCACGTCAACTCTATCTATTCCCCTCATAATTTTAAATACCTCTATCAAGTCCCCTCCCCCAATCTTCTATGCTTCAAAGAATAAAGACCTAACTTGTTCAACCTTTCTCTGTAACTTAGGTGCTGAAACCCAGGTAACATTCGAGTAAATCTCCTCTGTACTCTCTCTATTTTGTTGACATCTTTCCTATAAACTAATAAACTCTTCTTAGGATAACAGCCAGGTACAGGTATTGATCTTGACAAAGATGAAGGTCTCACTTCAAGTAAGAACTGGAATTTGATTGTAAATGAGGTGGGATAGCGGAAACCTGATTGGTTGAGGACTAGCCAATCAGGCGGACGGAAGACGGGAGTTGAGCATAAATACCACTGGACTAGACACGCCTAGGCATCATCCCTCATAAGATGTCAGAGTTTGTCATCGAAATGTCAGCTAAATTCGATACTTGTACCCTGCTGGAAGCCTGAGAAGAGTTTATTCTTAACTTTAGTATTCTTAATCTGGGGATGGTAAGTAATCTGTTTAACATTGATTGAGGTATGAATAGAAGGATGTCCCTTTAGAAGAGATATGAGAAAGAATTTCTGTAGCCAGAGGGTGGTGAATCTGTAGAATTCATTGCCATAGATAGGAGGTTGATAGATTCTTGATCAGTAAGGGTATCAAAGTTTACAGGGAGAAGGTGAGAGAATGGGGTTGAGAGGGATAATAAATCAGACGTGATTGAATGGTGGAGCAGATTTGATGGGCTGAACTCTGTTCCTATGTCTTATGGTCTAATATTAGTAAAGGTACCAGTCTTGCTTTCTTTCAGGCATTTCAGAGAACAGGTTTGTAGTGAAAGGCAGTATTTCCTGAAATAGAAATCTCTGGTTGCTATCCTGGAATTGCAATCGGAATTTGTGCAGTTGTGTTGCTGGAGTGGGACTTATGCCCAGAACCTTCGGAATCAGTTGACAAGGTACTCGCAGACTTACACGAGGTGCCGTCATTAGAAGAGAGCTCTGCAGAAAGCCTGCTTGTGCACAGATCAGAGTCCAATCCCAGCCCACATATTCTGCATTCCCCAAGAGTGTTGATGTCCACTGAATCCAACTTCACCCACTGGGGGGGGGGGGGGGGGGAGATTTGATAGGGGTAGACAAAATTATGAGGGGTATAGGTAGGGTAAATACAGAGCAGCTTTCCCACACTGAGGTCGGATGAGAGTACAACTAGAGGTCATGGGTTAAGGGTGAAAGGTGACATGTTAACGGGGAACTCCTTCACTCAGTGGGCAGTGAGAGTGTGGAACGGGCTGCCGGCGCAAGTGGTAGATGTGGGTTTGATTTCAACATTTAAGAGAAGTTTGGGTAAGTACACGGACGGGAGAGGTGTGGGGGGACGACACTCCAGGTGCAGGTTGATAGGAATAGGAAGGATTCGGCACAGACTAGATGAGTTAAAGGGCCTGTTTCTATGACTCTATAAGGGGAAATATTTCCTGCTTGAGGTCAGCAAATTCCGAATGCCTGATCTAGAGTGTTGTTAGAGAGAAGCTAGAGTGCCAGCCGGCATTCATTACGTGAACGTATGTCCTTGGCATCCATAGTATGAGAACTTCAGCCCATGCAAACGTAAGCTACAGCAAGGAAAGCAATACTAGTGTACCACTCCAGGGAGGCACATGGGTGGAAACAGTGCTGTGAGTTTTAAGAACTGTCAGCAGGCATTTATGTGGTTGAGCTCGGGCAGATGGGGCTCATCAGCCGTGGTTGGCAGCTCAAGTAGCAGAAGGAAAACTCTGATCTCAAGCCCCCCCCCCCTCCCCCGTTGGCTTGCGGCTGTACCCACTGATGAGTAAGGCTTCAGGAGTAAATCCCGAGGGAACATTCCGGAGCTGGAGTCCCTAAGGCGGTCCCACGTTGAGTTTAACGCTGACTGACAACTCCTGTGACGTCACCAGTGGCAAACAGAATCGGCCTCTGCCGTTCCTTTGGATTCATCAGCTGCATGGAAAGTGTGAGCCTGCTACATGGGCAACAGCTCTCTCTCAGTACTTGTGTATCGAACACAGACAGCTAGGACGCGACATCCATGCACGGCCTCAACCATTGGGGGGGCCTCTATCGAACGCTACTGAACGCATTGTCTGTCAAGAATGAAAAGGCAGTGTATGATTTATTCTTGTAGATACTGTTCCTATTCTGAATAACCTCGTTAATTTCTTTGTTATTAAAGGAAGGTAATACTAAATGGAGGCGAGCT
Source organism: Hemitrygon akajei (assembly GCF_048418815.1). Classification (NCBI taxonomy): domain Eukaryota; kingdom Metazoa; phylum Chordata; class Chondrichthyes; order Myliobatiformes; family Dasyatidae; genus Hemitrygon; species Hemitrygon akajei. The sequence continues at coordinate 5,892,563 of NC_133154.1, forward strand.
GACACAGATTATTGGGGGGATTTGATGGGTGGGAAGCTGTCTGGTTTGCTGGCCGAATGAATCATGATTTGGTGTTGATGGTTAGCCATGAGGTATTTGTAATGACCGTGCAGAGCAGGAAGTCTGACAAATGGAAACAGTATACGGATGAAGTGGCAGCCACATAGAAGAGATGAGGGTATATCGCATCAAATTACACAGAATGCATAGCAGGCTATACCAAAGCATAAGTCTTCGCCCACTCTCACACACCTATCCATCCACCTCTTTCTTTGTATGCTCACCCAGCCCCCGCCCACCATAGATACATGGAACATAACAGCACGGTATGGCTCGGTAGCATGGTGGCCAGTGCACTGCTTTACCGTACCAATGACGCCAGTTCGATCCCCGCCGCTGCCTGAAAGGGGTTTGCACGTTCTCCCCGTGAGGGCGTGGGTTTCCTCCGGGTGCTCTGGTTTCCTACCAAGCTCCAAAGCTGTACCGGTTAGTAGGTTAATTGTTCATTGTACATTGTCCTGTGATTGGGCTAGGGTTAAATCGGGGTGGCGGGGGGGGGGGGGGGGGGGGCTGGGCAGCACAGCTCACGGTGTGGAAGGGCCTACTTCACACTGTATCTCAATAAATCTTAAAAAAGTAATTATCCTTAATGAATGTTCCCCTACTGCTACTCCTGCCACTGGGTTCCACATAGTTACCTCTCTTTGTGTAAGAAAAAATGTATCTCTGAAATCCCCTATTTCTTTCTACCTTAAAATTATGCCCCCTTATGTTAACCATTTCCTCCCTGGGAAAGTCCCTGGCTGTTCACTTCATCCAAGCCTCTTATCAGCTTGTACACCTCTAACCACGTCACCGCTCTCATCCTCCTTCGCTCCAAAGAGAATCTCAGGTTGTATATGGTGACATACATCCAGTATGTACTTTGATAATAAACTTAATTTGAACTTGGAAGGGAAATACTCTCCATGAACCGGTGCAGCACCTTTGAGGGATCTACAGATGTGGACCCCAAGATCCCTCTGTTCCTTCACTCTGCTAAGAGTGTTGCCATTACTCCTGTGTTCTGCCTTCCAGTTTGATACTCCAAAGTGAATCACTTAGACCATGAGACATTGGTGCAGAATTAGACCATTCAGTTCATCGAGTCTGCTTTGTTATTTCATCATGGCTGAACCATTTCCCTCTCAACTCCATTCTCTTGCCTTCTCCCCATCCTAAATGATGTCCCTCTATTCTGTAGCTGTGCCCTCTGGTCCTCGACACCCTCACCATAGGAAACGTACTCTCCACATCCACTTTATCTAGGCCTTTCAACATTCAATGAGATCCCCCTTTATTCTTCTAAATTCCAGCAAGTACAGGCCCAGAGCCAACGGTGGCTCATCATACGAAAAGCCTTTCATTCCCAGAATCATTCTAATGAACCTCCTCTGAACCCTCTCCAATGTCAGCACATCCTTTCTGAAAGAAGGGACTCAAAACTGCTCACCAGTGCCTTATAAAGCCTCAGCGTTACAGCCTTGCTTTCATATCCTAGTCCTCCCAAAATTAATGCTAACATTGCGTTTGAATTCCTTACTACTGGCTCAAACTACAAATCAACCTTTAGGGAATCCTACATGAGGACTCCCAAGTCCCTTTGTACCTCAGGTTTTTGAATTCTCTCCCTGTTGAAAAAATTGTCTAGGCTTTTATTTCATCAAAGTGCATGACTCTAGCACTTCCCTACGAGATATTCTATCTGATACTTCTTTGCCCATTCTCCTAATCTAAGTCCTCTTGTAGCCTTCCTGCTTCTTCCACACTACCTGCATCCCCCACCTCTCTTTGTATCGTCCACAAACTTGACCACAAGGTCATCAATTCCATCACCCATATCACTAGCATACGATGTAAAAAGAAGCGGTTCCAACACTGGCCATGTGGAACACTAGTCACCAGCAGAAAATCAGAGAAGGCTCCCTTTAATCCGACTCTTTGTCTTTGGCCAATCAATCACGCTTTATCTATGATTGTATCTCCCCTGTAATACCACGGACTCTTGTTAAGCAGCCTCGAGTGTGGCACCTTGTCAAATGCCTTCTGAAAATCCAAGTAGACAACATCCACCAATCTTCCTTTGTCTATCCTACTTATTGTCATTTCTCCAGGTGGAACTCCATCTGTCACTTCTCAGCCCAACTTTGCATCCTGTCAGTGCACCGATTTTTAAGCAGGTGAGGCCGCACTTAGAGTATTGTGTTCAATTCTGGTCACCTCATTATAGGAAGGATGTGGAAGCTATGGAGAGGGTGCAGAGGAGATTTACCAGGATGTTGCCTGGTTTGGAGAACAAGTCATATGAAGCAAGGTTAGTAGAGTTGGGACTTTTCTCTTTGGAGTGTAGAAGAATGAGATTGACATTAGGAAGGAAATGGTGATGAGTATACTGATGGACTGAAGGCTGACAAATCACCAGGTCCAGATGGCCTGCATTCTAGGGTACTAAAGGAGGTGGCTCTGGAAATTGTGGATGCATTGGTAATCATTTTCCAATGTTCCTTAGATTCAGGATCAGTTCCTGAGGATTGGAGAATGGCTAATGTTATCCCACTTTTTAAGAAAGGAGGGAGAGAGAAAACAGAAAACTAACATCAGTAGTGGGGAAGATGCTAGAGTCCATTATTAAAGATGAAATAGTGGCATATCTAGATAGCAGTGATAGGATTGGGCCGAGCCAGCATGGATTTACCAAGGGCAAATCATGCTTGACTAATCTATTGTTTTTGGAGGATGTAACCAGGAAGTTAGACGAGGGAGATCCAGTGGATGTAGTGTACCTCGATTTTCAGAAGGCATTTGATAAGGTCCCACGTAGGAGATTGGTGGGTAAAATCAGAGCTCATGGCATTGGGGGGAAGATATTGACATGGATAGAAAACTGGTTGGCAGGTAGAAAGCAAAGGGTAGCGGTGAATGGGGTGTTTCTCGGAATGGCAGGTGGTGACTAGTGGGGTGCCACAGGGCTCGGTATTGGGACCACAGCTGTTTACGATTTACATCAACGATTTAGATGAAGGCATTGAGAATAACATCAGCAAGTTTGCTGATGATACTAAGCTGGGTGGCAGTGTGACATGTGATGAGGATGATAGGAGAATTCAGGGTGACTTGGATAGGCTGGGTGAGTGGGCAGATACTTGGAAGATGACGTTTAATGTGAATAAGTGTGAGGTTATCCACTTTGGGAGTAAGAACAGGAAGGCAGATTATTATCTGAACGGTGTAGAGTTAGGTAAGGGAGAAATACAAAGAGATCTAGGAGTTCTTGTTCATCAGTCACTGAAGGTGAATGAGCAAGTGCAGCAGGCAGTGAAGAAGGCTAATGGAATGTTGGCCTTTATTACAAAGGGAATTGAGTACAAGAGCAAGGAAATCCTTTTGCATTTGTACAGGGCCCTGGTGAGACCACACCTGGAGTATTGTGTACAGTTTTGGTCTCCAGGGTTAAGGAAGGACATCCTGGCTGTAGAAGTGCAGCGTAGATTCACAAGGTTAATTCCTGGGATGTCCAGACTGTCTTACGCAGAGAGGTTAGAGAGACTGGGCTTGTACACGATGGAATTAAGGAGCTTGAGAGGGGATCTGATTGCAACATATAAGATTATTAAGGGATTGGACAAGATAGAGGCAGGAAATATGTTCCAGATGCTGGGAGAGTCCAGTACCAGAGGGCATGGTTTGAGAATAAGGGGTAGGTCATTTAGGACAGAGTTAAGGAAAAACTTCTTCTCCCAGAGAGTTGTGGGGTCTGGAATGCACTGCCTCGGAAGGCAGTGGAGGCCAATTCTCTGGATGCTTTCAAGAAGGAGCTAGATAGGTATCTTATGGATAGGGGAATCAAGGGATATGGGGACAAGGCAGGAACCGGGTATTGATAGTAGATGATCAGCCATGATCTCAGAATGGTGGTGCAGGCTTGAAGGGCCAAATGGTCTACTTCTGCACCTATTGTCTATTGTCTATTGACTTGATAGAGGTCTATAAGATTATGAGAGGCATAGATAGGGTGGATACTGAGTACCTGTTTCGCAGGGCACCAATAGCAAACACCAGAGGGCGTATGTACAAAGTTATGGGAGGGAAGTTTAGGGGAGACATCAGGGGTAAGTTTTTTACACAGAGGGTTGTGAGTGCCTGGAATGACTTGCCAGGGATGGTGGTGGAGGCTAAAACATTAGGGGTATTTAAGAGCCTCTTGGACAGGCACATGGATGAAAGAAAAATGGAGGGTTATGAGGTAGTGTGGGTTTAGTACTTTTTTTAAAGGATTATATGGGTCGGCACAACATGGAGGGCTGAAGGGCATGTACTGTGCTGTAGTGTTCTATGGTTCTTTGGTTCTAAGTCTGAATGATCCATCTTCTTTCCTAGGAACTAAAGGATCCACAAACTCATCAGGCCTTTTGAATTCCCATTAAATTTCTTTAGAAATTCTAAACATGCATAAAGTTTGAGCAGGTTGGAGTTATGGAACATACAACATTCAGTAGAACTTAGAACTTTAGAACTATGGAACATGGCACATAAAACACAAACATGGATTTAAGGTAGAGTGATGAGAGAGGAGATGAAGATAAATCTCCCTCCCCCCCCCCCCCACCCAAACATGTTGGTGGGGTCAGTAACTCTGGCTTAAAGTGCTAACATGGGCAGAAGCCTTGTCACATTTGAAAATTGCTGGCATGAGCAATTCATGTGTCATATCCTAGAAGGCTACAGAAGATGAATGGGGCAGGCAAGGTTGCCTGAATAGCTGTTCCTCATCTGGCATGCATGTGGGATTAATGAAGAGGTTGGCCTGGTCATAGTGGTTGAAGGATACATTTTGGTGCTGTACAATGTTTAGCTCTTTGACCACACAGAGCACAGGCAACGCACTTCCTACTAAGACATTACAACAGTCCAGTGGTTTGTTTTGGTCAAAGAATAGAGTCTTTATGTTCCAGATTTTTAACGTGCAACCAATTTCCTCTGCTGCCATGGAAATTTGAACTCAGCTCTCCAAATTTCTAGTTCAGTACTCATTCACGAAGCAATCCACCACACGCGCCCACACAGACACACACAGAGGCAGACATAAACACACACACTCTCACACATAAACATGCAGACACACACATAAACACACACACTCTCACACATAAACATGCAGACACACTCATACACACACACTCACACAGACATGCAGACAGACTGTCTCTCTCTCCCCCCCTCTCTCCCCCCCTCTCTCCCCCCCTCTCTCCCCCCCTCTCTCCCCCCCCTCTCTCCCCCCCTCTCTCCCCCCCCTCTCCCCCCCTCTCTCCCCTTCTCTCTCTCCCTCTCTCTCCCTCTCTCTCCCTCCCTCCCTCTCTCCCTCCCTCCCTCTCTCCCTCCCTCTCTCTCCCTCCCTCTCTCTCCCCTCTCTCTCCCTCCCTCTCTCTCTCTCCCTCCCTCTCTCTCCCCTCCCTCTCTCTCCCCTCCTCTCTCTCCCTCCCTCTCTCTCCCTCCCTCTCTCCCTCCCTCTCTCCCTCCCTCTCTCCCTCCCTCTCTCCCTCCCTCTCTCCCTCCCTCTCTCCCTCCCTCTCTCCCTCCCTCTCTCTCCCTCCGTCTCTCCCTCCCTCTCCCTCCCTCCCTCTCCCTCCCTCTCCCTCCCTCTCCCTCCCTCTCCCTCCCTCTCCCTCCCTCTCTCCCTCCCTCTCCCTCCCTCTCCCTCCCTCTCCCTCCCTCTCCCTCCCTCTCCCCTCCTCTCCCTCCCTCTCCCTCCCTCTCCTCCCTCTCCCTCCTCTCTCTCCTCTCTCTCCCTCTCTCTCCCTCTCCCTCCCTCTCTCCCTCTCCTCTTCATCTGGCACAAGTCAGTATATCTGTTCTCCCTTCCAACCTGTTTACATTCTGCTGTTGTTCATCACATCCTCTTCACTACTGCCAAGTTTGCACACCCCAGTTCTGTTACTAATACAAATCCGGGAAAATTGCAGTGGCTGTAAAATCAGTCTGGATGGAGCTCAGCTATTCACATTGTTCCAGCCCAAAACAAAAACAACCATCCACCAGGACATTCTCTGTAGCCATGCTCCCAATGATCCTCTGGGGCCTAAGTGCTTCAATTTTGTCCAGGTGCCCTCTGATGCAATACATCATCAAAATCTCTCTGGAAGAGGATGTATTCTGCATCAACACAGAAAACACTGGAAGCACTCAGCAGGTCTGTGGAGGGAAATGGGCCGCTGGGGCCCTTCATCTGTTGATCTGAATCATCAGCTATCCATTAAACCAGTATCTGTGGTCTCAGTATCTCCATGTTTACTAAGTTGACCGCATTGCCCTCATCAACTCTATCTTTTAGCTGATCTAAAACTCCACCAAATTGGTTAAAAACATTTTTCTCCGACATAAAGAAGATCCACCCAGTAACCGTTATCATTAACACGAGAAATGCTGGAAATCCAGAGCAACGCACACAAAATGCTGGAGGAGCTCAGCAGGTCAGGCAGCATCTGTGGGAGTGAATAGACAGTCACGTTTCAGGCCGAGACCCTTCTTCAGGACTGAGAAAGAATTGGGGAGGCTGGGGAGGTGAAGGAGGCTAGCTGGAGGGTGATAGGTGAGGCCAGGTGGGCAGGAAAGCTCAATGGCTGGAGAAGAAGGAACCTGATAGAAGAGGAGAGTGGACCATAGGAGAAAGGGAAAAAGGAAGGGACCCAGGGGGAAGTAATAGGCAGGTGAAAAGATAAGAGTGGGGACTAGAGGCGTGGGGGGGGGGGAGTGGTGGGTATTTCTTTACTGGAAGGAGAGATCAATATCCATGCTACTGGAAGAAGATTGGAGGAAAGTATAGTGGGAAGTCAGAGTGAGTTCTTTACACAGAGAGCAGTGGGTGCGAGGAATGTGTTGCCAGGGGCGGTAGCACAGGCAGACACATTAAGAGCATTTAAGAAGTTCTTAGATAGGCACGTGGATGAAAGAAAACAGGAGGGCTGTGTTGGAGGGAAGTGTTAGAATGATCTTGGTGTAGGCTAAAGGGTCAGCATAACACTGTGGGCTGAAGGGTCTCTACTATGTGATATTGTTCTACGTTCTATATGCGATGTTCAATTCAACTGACATCCAAAGTCATCAGCATGTCTTACCTACTTTTAATTTTATGCCACTTAAAAAAGCCCAGAATTGAATAAGCTCTTATTAATCACCAGTCTTGACATGCCTAACCTTTGTCAGTGAGTTGTGCGTATGTAGCTTATTCACTCTTCACTTATTTTATATTTCTTAAAGATACAGAGCAGAAAAGGTCCTTCCAGTCCTTTGAGCCACACTGCCTAGCAGTCCTTGATTTAATCCTAGCCTAATCACAGGACAATTTACAGTGACCAATTAACCTACTAACCGGTATGTCTTTGGACTGTGGGAGGAAACCAATGCATTCCACAGATAGGACGTACAGAGGCTCCTTACAGATGACATTAGGAATATGTATATGGCCCCTCCTCATATATAGTGATGCATTATCGCACCGATCACCCCATCTGCCCCGTCAGTCCTGAAGAAGGGTCTCAGCCCAAAAATGTCGACTGTTTATTCCTCTCCATAGATGCTGCCTGACCTGCTGAGTTCCTCCAGCATTTCATGTGTGCTGTCCATCTAGTCTGTCTAGTTCCATTAGCCTGCACCGAGTCCGTAGTTCACACCCTTCCCATCCATGTATTTATCAAAATCTCTCTTAAATGTGGGCATCAAACCACCGCTGGCAGCTTGTTCCACACTCTCACCACCCTCTGAGTGAAGAAGTTGCCCCTTGTGTTCCGCTTAAGCATTTCACCTTTCACCGTTAATCCATGACCTCTGGTTCTAGCCTCACCCAAGTATCATGTGGCAGCTAATTTGTGCTCAGCAGACTAGTACAAACAGCAGTGAAATCAAATACCAGGTTTTGAGTAACTACTGTGAAATCAATCTTTCCCAGGGCACTAAACTAACTTTCCCTTTCTTGTTGGAGAATCTGAAACAGGTTTGTTGTCACTGGCATAGATTATGAAATTTGTTGTTTTGCAGCAGTGGTGCATTGCAATACATCATTAAAAATATAAATTACAGTAAGAAATATATAAAATTAAATTAAATAAGTAGTGCAATAAGAGAGAGACAAAGAAGTAGAGAGGTAGTGTTTATGGGTTCAATGTCCATTCAGAAATCAGATGGCAGAAGGGAAGAAGCTGTTCCTGAATCGTGAGTGGGTGGCTTCAGGCTCCAGAACCTCCTCCTTGACGGTAGCAATGAGAAGAGGGGATGGTCTGGGTAATGAACGTCCTTAATGATGGATGCCGCCTTTTTAAGGCATCACGTTTTGAAGGTGTCCTGAATGCCGGGGAGGTTACTGCAAATAATGGAGCTGGCTGAGTTTACAACTTCCTGCAGCTTTTTCCCAATCCCTGTGTGGTGGCCCATCCGTACCGGACGGTGATGCAGCCAGTTAGAAGGCTCTCCACGGCACGCCTGGAGAAATTAGCGCGTCTTCGGTGACAGACCAAATCTCCCCAAACTCCGAATGAAGTATAGTGGCTGTTGTGCCTTCTTTGTCGTTGCATCAGTATGCTGGACACAGGGTAGATCGTCAGAGATGTTGACATCCAGGAACCTGAAGCTGATCACCCTTTCCATTACTATTCCCTAGATGAGGACTGGTGTGTGCTATCGAGCAAGGTGGGGTCAGTTTAAAATCTTGTCTAAGGGCAACATCTCCCACCAGCACAGGGGGTGTGATGAAATGTCGAGCTGGATTAGGTGAGACGTAATCTAGCTCTGAGCCACGTTTTGTAACACGAAGAGGCAAGAGGAGACTCTGCTCAAAATCATGGAATGCTCTTGGGCTAAAGAGATGGCTTCCATAGCGTGGACAACGTGCAACGTGGCTGTTTGGTTGAAATTGTTGGGTTTTCCAAAAGGGGTTAGGGAGCAAATGTGCAAGCATGTGATGTGCACAACTGTGGCTTTGACGGAACTTGGTATCCGAAAAGTCTCATTGTCAGGGTGGAACTGCACAAGCAACACAGACAGAAAACGTGATAAGATGAAAAGCACATTTTAAATTGCCTCAAGGACAGTGCTATCTCTCTGGTCCAGTCAAAACTTAGTGTTTAAAAATACGTCGTTGACAATGACAAACTCTGTGCTGTGGGTTGGGAGAGCTCGACACGTCCTTGTCTTCTACTTCCGTTTTGCCTTCTGCAGAGCAAGATGGAGGAAAACTGCTGCAGCTGGAAATAAAACACTAACTTCACTGGTTTTTGATTTTACGCAGGAAGATCTCTCAATATTTTGTAGGAAGCAATGCATTTATTCTTGTTAGAGGCTGGGAGATTTTTATTTGAGCGCTACAGCACAGAAGCAGGCCCTTCGGCCCATTTAGTTCATGCCGAACTATTCTGCCAAGGCCCGTCAATCTGCAACTTGGGCCATAGCCCTCCATACCCCTCCCATCCATGTATTTATCCAAACTTCTCTTAAATGTTGAAATCAAGCCTCTTATGCTGGCAACTTGTTCCACACATGCACCACCCTCGGAGTGAATAGGTACCCCCCTTATCTTCCCTTTAGGCATTTCACCTTTCACCCTTAACCCATGACCTCAGGTGTTGTTGACAAGGCCAGCATTAGCCCTTGAGAAGATGGTGGTGATTTTCTTTCTTGAAACCCCGCAGTTTTCTCCCCCCAGTTTCAATAATTGTTGTTCGTGTAGAGGAGGAACTAACAAGGTTAAGTGGACAGGAAGCAACCTAACTGTGTGTTAATTCAGTGCCAAGTTGATGCCAGGCTATCTATTTGATTTCATTCTCTTTTAACACTGCAGTTTTGGATACCACTCAAAGGGCAATAAGATTCAACTTGAGTAACAAACATGAAATGCTGGAAGAGCTCAGCACGTCAGGTAGCCAGTCCTGATGAATGGTCTTGGCCCGAAACGTCAACTGTTTATTCCCCTCCATAGATGCTGCCTGACCTGCTGAGTTCCTCCAGCATTCTGTGTGCATATTGCTCTGGATTTCCAGCATTCGCAGAACCTCTTGTGCTTTAGATTAGATCTGTGTGTCCGAAAGGCAGTTTTCCAACCGTGGGGGACATTCGCAGAGCAGATTACAAGAGTCTAGCTTTTATCAAAAGATAAAGATTTGAAGATTAGCTTAGTTTGTTACATAAAAACATGCTGTGAGATGCCGTTTGCATCATTGACCAACAGAGTACGGGGATACATTGGAGACAGCCCCTAAGCGTCATGTGCTTCCAGCACCAACATAGCACTAACCCTAATCGTACGTCTCTGGGTTGTGGGAGCAAACCGAAGCGTATGAAGGAAACCCGTGGCGTCACAGGGAGGACACCCCAGCCCGTTACAGCCTGTGGTAGGAATTGAACCCCGATCATTGAATGCTGGTGCTGTAAAGCATCGCGCTAAGCCACGAATCTACTGCAGCGCCCCAGATTATTTTCAGTAAACTTTTCGACCTGTTGGTCCAGGTCTCTGGTCTGCTTCTTCTCTTAACAACCGCGAACACTGGTGTTCGACTATTTGTGAGCCCCAGTAATGGCTCAGAACCTTGTGGCAATGGAGCCACTTTTCCCATACTCAGAGACTGATAGATTCCTGATTGTCAAGGCATGAAGGGATATGTGGAGAACAGAAGAAATAGGAGCAGTTGGCCATCCGGCCCATCGAGCCTGCTCCGCGATTCAGTAAGATCATGGCTGATCTGGCCAAGGACTTACCTCCTCCTACCTGCCTTTTCCCCATGCCCCTTAACTCTCCTACTATGTAAAAATCTATCCAATCTTATCTTAAATATATTTTAGGAGAAGGCAGGAAATTAGGGCTGAGAGAGAAAATGGATCGTCCATGATGAAATGGCAGAGCAGGCTTGATGGGCCGAATGGCCTGATTCTGCCCCTATATCTTATGGTGTTACATAGCCTGACATAGCTGGCTTCTAATGTAAGGAATGACAAAGGGGGGGTCAGTGGAAAGGATCAATAAAAAGAGACAGGGAAAGTATATTTGTAATATGTTCTTGGTAGATTAGATTAGAATATATTTATTTATTAATAATGTGCAGTGAAATGCACCATCTGTGTTAACAACACTATCTGAGGATGCACATTTTGTGCCAATATTTGCACAAAATATTGGCACTTATTTGTACACGGGAGAATTCACAGCTCGGTCTGAACCCATCCAAGTCTCCAAGAGACACACACTCCACGTTTTAGGAACAGTTTCTTCCCTCCGCCGTCAGATTTCTAAATGAACAATGAACACCACCTCACTACTTCTGCTCTCCGCTTTGCGCTACTTATTTAATTTTTTATGTCTATATTTCTTAATGTAGTTTTTAGCCCAGTTTATGTCTGCTGTTTCCACTTTTGTCAACATGATATGTCTGTCTCTCTTTTTTTGCCCTTCATGGTTTCTAGAGCTTGTCTGCCCACAACTCATCACCGTGGTTCTCCAGTGCAACCTTCCCACCTTGGACCTCTTTGTCTCATGTTCTCAATATCTATTGCTTATCTTTCAGTTATTTTTTCCTCCCTTTTCGTATTGGCACGGTCTGTCATCTTTTGCACATTGGTTGTCCGTCCTGTTGGGCGCAGTCTTTCATTGATTTTATTGTGGTTAGGTTTCAATAGGTACGTTTAATGTCGGAGAAATGTATGCAAAATACATCCTGAAATTCTTTTTCTTCCGCAAATGCCCACAAGAAACTGAATCTCAGCGTATCATATGGTGACGTATATGTACTTTGGTAATAGATTTATTTTGAACTTTGCCTGCATGCACCCATCTCTCTACACCCACTGCCTGTCAGGATGTAGAATGTAGAAGTGGTGGATGTGGGTTCGATTTCAATGGTTAAGAGAAGTTTGGATAAGTTCATGAACAGGAGCAGTATGATCTGGGTGCAGGTCAATGGGACTGAGAATTATAGTTTGGCACGCACGAGTTGGGCCGAAGGGCCCGTTTCTGTAGTGAAGTGTTCTATGAGTCTGTGACCTTTGCATAACATCACACACTCTTCAATAGCTTCACACCTTCTGGTGCACACTGCAAAGCTGCAGCAGTGCGGTGTTCTGCAAAGGTGCTGGCTGGACATGCGGGACGTCAGTTTTCAAACCAGTGGTTCAGATTTCAAAGTAAGTTTATTATCGAAGTACACGTCTGTCACCATACATAACCCCGAGGTTCATTGCTTGCAGGCATACGCGGTAAATCCAAGAAACGCGACAGAATCAATGAGAGAGCTCACCCAACAGGACAAACGACCAACGTGCAAAAGGCGACAAGCTGCAAGTGCAAAAAGAAATAAGAAATAAATATCAAGAACATGAGATGAAGAGTCCTTGAAAGTTAGTCCATAGTTTATAGAGACAGTTCAGTGTTGAAGTGAGTGAAGTTATCCACTCTGCTCCAAGCTCCTGATGGCTGAGGGGTAATAGCTGTTCCTAGACCTTGTTGTGTGGGACCTAAGGCTCCTGCACCTTCTTACTGATATTAACTGTGCAAAGGAAGCATGGTCTGGATGGTGGGGTTCTTGCTGATGGAGGGTGGTGGAGGCTTTCCTACTTGGGAGTGAAGACCGTTTGATACCACATCAGAGTGGAGGGTGCACTGACCTCCAAACACTGCACCTCTGTACAAAAGAGGGGATGATGTGGCCATCGTAACTGAGAAGGAAGTGTATGAAATATTGGCTGAGATGATGTTGTAAAAGGGGAAGCACTCAGGGGTTATCAGCCTTAAAAGTGGATAAATTGGTAAAACCCTCAGTGGCCACTTTATTAGGTACACCTGCTCGTTAATGCAAATATCTAATTAGCCAATCATGTGGCAGCAACTCGAGGCATAAAAGCATGCCAGCGTGGTCAAGAGGTTCAGTTGTTGTTCAGACCAAACATAAGAATGGTAAAGGAACGTGATCCACATGACTTTGACCATGGAATGATTGTTGGTGCCAGATGGGGTGGTTTGAGGATCTTAAAAACTGCTGATCTTCTGGGATTTTCACACACAACAGACCCCAGAATTTACTGAGAATGGTGCACACACAAAAGAAAAGTCCAGTGAGTGGCAGTTCAAAGTATTATTTACATTATAGAAACATAGAAAACCTCCAGCACAATACAGGCCCTTAGGCCCACATGCCGTGCCGAACATGTCCCTACCTTAGAACTACCTAGGTTTTACCCATAGCCCTCTATTTTTCTAAGCTCCATGTAGCCATCCAGTAGTCTCTTAAAAGACCCTATCGTTCCCGCCTCCACCACCGCCGCCGGCAGCCCATTCCACGCACTCACCACTCTCTGCGTAAAAAACTTACCCCTGACATCTCCTCTGTACCTACTTCCAAGCACCTTAAAACTATGCCCTCTCATGCTAGCCATTTCAGCCCTGGGGAAAAAGCCTCTGACTATCCACACAATCAATTCCTCTCATTATCTTGTACAACTCTATCAGGTCACCTCTCATCCTCTGCCACTCCAAGGAGAAAAGGCCGAATTCACTGAACCTATTCTCATAAGGCATGCTCCCCGATCCAGGCAACGTCCTTGTAAATCTCCTCTGCACCCTTTCTATGGTTTCCACGTCTTTCCTGTCGTGAGGCGACCAGAACTGAGCGCAGAACTCCAAGTGGGGTCTGACTAGCGTCCTATATAGCTGCAACATTACCTCTCGGCTCTTAAACTCAAACCCACGATTGACGAGGGCCAGTGCAGCATATGCCTTCTTAACCACAGAAACTTGGATTGTACAACGTTGAGATTCTGTGTTCAAAATCACCTGGTCAAAGACAGCGGTCAGAGGAGAACGGCCAGACTGGTTCAAGCTGACAGGAAGGCGACAGTAACTCAAATAACCACACGTTGCAACAGTGATGTGCAGCAGAGCAACTCTGAACATACTGGACTTTGAACTTTGACGTGGATGGGCTACAAGACCAGAAGACCACTCCAAGTTCCACCCCTCAACCATCAGGCTCTTGAATAAAAGGAGATAACTACATTCTCCTGCCCCGTCGTTGAAGTGTTCCCACTGCCAATGATATCACTTTCAAGGACTCTTTATCACATGACCTTTGTTCTCATTATTTATTGCTATTTATCAATATTTCCATTTGCACAGTTTGTTATCTTCTACACTCTGGTTGATATTTCATTGTTCCTGCTGTTTACACACATAAATGAGTATTACAATCAGGGATTTTGATCTACTTAACTGAGAATTTTTATTTAGGAATCACACAGTAGAGCCTAAAAAAACAACATGGAAAATTGTAAAGCATAAAAAACTAAAAATTCAAAACCTGAAATGCCAGCAGTTTGCTCAGTACTTGGTTAAATCACCTCTCGCAGCTATTGCAGCCAGCAGTCTTCTTGGATAAGTCTCTATTAGTTTTGCACAATGTGATGAAGCAAGATTTACCCATTCCTCCTTGCAGAATTGCTCAAGCTGTGCCGGGTTAGTTGGGGAGCAGTGATGGACAGCAATAGTCTTGCCAGAGATGTTCGATCGGGTTAAGGTCAGGACCCTGACTGGGCCACTCAAGGGCAGCAATTTTCTTCATTCAAAGCCACTCAGTGTTTGCTCTGTCAGTGTGCTTCGGGTTGTTGCCCTGCCGAAAGATGAACTTCCTCCCCAGTCACAGGAGAAAATCTGCAGATGCTCGAAATCCAAGTCTGTCTGTCTGTCTCTCTCACACACACACACACACACACACACACACACACACACACACACACACACACACACACACACACACACACACACACACACACACACACACACACACACACACACACACACACACACACACACACACACACACACACACACACACACACACACACACACACACACACACACACCCCTGCCAACCTGGAGCCTGGACTGGAGAAGAAAAGATGAGGAGTATGAGGTGGGGGAGGGAGAGAAACACAAGGTGATAGGTGAAAAGGTGAAACTGGGAGTGGGAGAGATGAAGCAAAGTGCTGGGAAGTTGATCGGTGAAAGAGATACAGGGCTGGAGAAGGGGGAGTCTGATAGGGGAGGACAGGAGGCCCTGGAGGAAAGAAAAGGGGGGAGGGGCACCAGAAGGAGGCGATGCGCAGGCAAGGAGGTAAGGCAAGAGAGGGGAAAGGGGATGGAGAATAGTGAATGGCATCAGGTTGGAGGCACCCAGACGGAATACAAGGTGGTGTTCCTCCCAACATGAGCGTGGCCTCATTGCAACAGTAGAGGTGGCCATGGATTGACATCAGAATGGGAATGGGAAATGGAATTAAAATGGATGGTCACTGAGAGGCCCTGCTTTTTCTGGCGCTTGGCAGAGCAGTCTCTCAGTCTACATTGGGTCTCACGGATATAGGCCACACCTGGAGCAGCAGACGTGGTATATGGCCCCAACAGACTCACAGGTGAAGTGTTGCCGCACCTGGAAGGACTGTTTAGGGCCCTGAATGGTGGTGAGGGAGGAGGTGTAGGGGCAGGTGTAGCACTTGTTCCACTTGCAAGGAGAGAGCTCAATGGGGAGGGATGAACGGACAAGGGAGTTGCATAGGGAGCAATTCCCGTGGAAAACAGAAAGTGGGGGGTGGAGGGAAAGATGTGCTTGATGGTGGGATCCTGTTGGAGATGGCAGAAATTCAGGGGAATTATGTGCCCCCCCACTTCTGGCTTCTGCCCCCTTTCCTTCCAACTCTGATGACAGTCCTCAGCCCAAAACATCAACAGTCTACTTTTTTCTGTAGATGCTGCCCGACCTGCTGAGTTCCTCCAGAATTTTGAATATGTTGCTTGGATTTCCAGCATCTGCAGAATCTTGTGTCAGATTGTCAGATTGGTTTTGGTGTTGGTTTATTATTGTCACATCTTGCAAGGTACGGTGAAAGGCTGGTCTTGCACACTCTCATGCAGAAATAAAGTGCAGTGCATCGAGCTGGAGTAAGGTAAAACAGAAACAATGCGGAATAAAGTGTAAAATATCTGAAAAAGTCAGCACAGATGAAGTTCAAGATCATAATGAGGTAGACTGTGAGGTCAAGAGTCCATATTGGACAGGAGGTCTGTTAAAGAGTCTGGGACTAATTGTATGATAACATGGTCTCTTGCTTCACAACAGAGGAACAGTAGCTCTCCTTGAGCCTGGTGGTACGTGCTTTCAGGCTTTTGTAGCTTCTACCTTATGGGAAAGAGGCAAAGAGACAATGTCCAGGGTAACTAGAGTATTTGATTTTGCTGAATGCTTTACTGAGGCAGCAAGAAGTATCTTGATAACTGGGCCTTATATGACACTGTTAGTAATAATACACATAAAGAAATTTCAAATGTAATTAAAATGCATTCATATTTACTTGTGACATTGGGGAAGGTTGGTTGGACCTCAAGGCAATCTCATTAACTCTCCCATTCTCTCTCCTTCCACACATCTGCACTACAGGGAATTTACGGCGGGCCATTAACCCATAAGACCACAAGACACAGGAGCAGAGTTAGGCCACTCTGCCCATCGTATCTCCTCTGTCATTCCATCATGACTGATATATTATCCCTCTCAACCTCAATCTCCTGCCCTCTCCCCAAAGCCTTTGATGTCCTGACTAACCAAGAACCTATCAACCTCTGTTTTAGATAATTAGATATACACGGTGACTTAACCTCCACCCATCCATGCCAATGAATTCCACAGCTTCACCACCCTCTGGCTAAAGAAATTTCTTCACATCTCTGTTTGAAATGGATGTCCCTCTATTCTGACACTGTGTCCTCTGGTCCAGGTCTTTCCCAATATAGGAAACAACCTCCCCAATTCTGCTCTCTCTAGGCTATTCAATATTTGATAGGTTTCAATGAGATACTACCCCTCCCCTGTCATTCTAAACTCCAGTGAGTACAAGCCCAGAGACATCAAATACTCCTCATGTGTTAACCCTTTCATTTCCAGAATCATTCTTGTGACCCTCTTCTGGGCACTCTCCAACCTCGCAGCCAGAAAGTGATGTGGGAGGACACCAGAGCACTCGGGGAAACCCGTGTGGTCGCAGAGGGAACATACAAATTCTGCAGAGAGCTCCAGAGGTCAGGGTCAAACTCAGGTCATTGAAGCTGTACTGCTCTTTGCTGTAAAACTGTTCTGTCCACGTCACTGTCAAGTGGAGCAGTGACTGGGAGGCAGATCAGACGCACCTCTGATCCCGATAATCCTCTGCTTACCTGCAGGGAAAATGAGGCAGTGTTCTCGGATCCTGACGCTGTTGCGATCCAAAAGTTCTTCGGAAGCTATGGATGGGGCATAAATCTTCTTGCTTACCATCGCTTTGTTAGTGTTACCAGAGCCAAGGAGAAGCATGGTGAGGGACAGTGAGAAAGGAGAGAGAGAGAGAGCGCAGACAAAGGGAAGCACAGGAAAGAGCAGGGAGAAGAGAGCAAGACAACGGTGGCATGGTCTTCCTCAACCAGACTGCTGACAACAGAAAATACTCACTAAATAGTTAAATCAAGTAAGTAGTGCAAATATAGAAGAACTAGTGAGTAGTGTTCATGGGTTCAATGTCCATTCAGAAATCTGATGGCAGAGGGGAAGAAGCTGTTCCTGAATCGCTGAGTGTGTGTCTTCAGGCTTCTGTACCTCCTCCCTGATGGTAGCAATGAGAAGAGGGCATGTCCCAGGTGATGGGGGTCCTTAATGATGGACGCTGCCTTTTAGAGGCATCGCTCCTTAGAGATGGCTTGGATACTACGTGATGGAGCTGACTGAGTTTACAACTCTCTGCAGCTTGTATGGATCTAGTGCAGTAGCCCCCCCCCCCCCACACCCCACCAGACAGCGATGCACCAGTTAGAATGCTCTCCACAGTACGTCTGCAGAAATTTGCGTGCCTTCAGTGACATATCAGTTCTCCTCAAATTCCTAATGAAAGATCGCCACTGTTGTGCCTTCTTTGTAGCTGAATGCCTTTAAATTCTATCAGATGACAGTTAACCAATCAAATAGCCAAATTCAAGTACTGTGACACCCATCACTGAAACCAAGAAGTTTCCAGAAAAAAATGCAGAGGCAACTGCAACTACTGAAATACTCACTGAACAATTACGTGTGTATAGGTGATTGTTCAAAAATACAAACAGGGACAACAACTGTACAGCCCAGTTCAACAGTGGTGCTAATTTTAAGAGGGTATGTTGGCAACTGGTTGCTCCCTCTATAAGCTGGTGATTGTACCTAATCACACAATTGCACAAAAAGATAGCTTCCAAAGGCAGTTTCAAGAAGTAGTTGTTGGAGACAAGCCAAAGAAATAATTCCCTGTGGAGAAGGCTTTAAGGGTTTAAAGATTAAAAGTGAGTATTCTCAGGCTGGAAGGAACAATGTTTTTTTGTAGATTTAATTTATAGATACAGCACAGGAATAGACCTTTCCGGGCCAGTGACCCCGCGCTGCCCAATTGCCCCCGTGTGACCAATTAATTATGAATTGTTTTGAACTGGCAGATGTTCAAGGAGGCCACCATAAACAGAGTAGACCAGATGTGCCTCATCTGGCACCTTACAATCAATCTAAGTATATAAGCTATCTTATATATTTATAGTGTGTGTGTGTGTGTGTGTGTGTGTGTGTGTGTGTGTGTGTGTGTGTGTGTGTGTGTGTGTGTGTGTGTGTGTGTGTGTGTGTGTGTGTGTGTGTGTGTGTGTGTGTGTGTGTGTGTGTGTGTGTTTTAATTGATATCCTTGTGTTCTTTATTTTAAAAACATAGAAAACCTATAGCACAATATAGACCACAATGCTGTGCCGTACACGTACCTGCTTTAGAAATAACCTAGGGTTACCCATAGCCCTCTATTTCTCTGAGCTCCATGTGGTTGTCCAGGAGTCACTTAAAAGACTCGATCGTATCCGCCTCCACTACCGTCGCTGGCAGCTCATTTCATACACTCACCACTGTCTGCGTAAAAATAACTTACCCCTGACATCTCCTCTGTACCTACTTCCAAGCACTGTGCCCTCTTGTGCCAGCCATTCCAGGCCTGGGAAGAGGTAATTGTTGTTATGCAGAATTGAATCCAGAGTAATCACTATTTTGTTCACCTGAAACTGCTGTACTGGAAATGATGTTAAACGACCTTGAATCTTAACCTGTGCATCTTTAGAATGTGGGGGGAAACTGGAGCAGCCAGAGGAATCCCACGCAGTCAGGGGAATGACAATTGAAGTAAAAGCCAGAGTTGAGCAAGTAGTCCATAAGGCCAAAATGTCAAAAGTGATAGGAGAAGAAATAGGCCAATCTGCTCCACCATTCAATCGTGGTCAATATATTTTTTCAACGCCATTGATTCGCCTTCCCCCTGTGATTTTTAACCCTCTTAACTCGTCAAGATCCTATCAATCGTAAAGTCTATTTGCTCAACTCTGACTCTGGGCCTTAAATGCACACAGTGACGTAGCCACCACATCCCCAAATTCTCCGTGGCAGCACATTCCACAGATCCTTGCTAAAGAAATTTCTTCCTCTTCTCAGTAATGAAGGGACGTCCCTTTATTCTGAGATTCTGAGACTGTGCCTTCAGACGTAAGGGAAAAGAAAGGTGAATGAGATTAATATTTAACAAGGAACATTGGCTTTATGTGGGATTATGGTTTCCACAGACAGAAAAATTTGGGTCCATGAGAAAATACTTGGCAAAAATGTGGAAATGTAACCGGGGGGTTAGCGCTGAACACAATTTTGCCTCGAGGGGATCTTGGTCACAGAGGATTCTCTACAGAGGCCTACCAAGAACCTATTGCTCTTCACAAACTCAGGATGTCCAAAGTGCTTAACAACCAAACAATCAACATGGTTATTATGTGGAAAATGTTGCAGGTTATTTACCAAGCAGTATCAAATCAGAGTCTGATAACAGCAGGATAGGAGCTGTCCTTGAGCCTTGTGATACCTGTTTTCAGGTTTTTGTATCTTCTGCCCAATAGAAGAGAGAAGAACATATCTGGGTGGGAGGGTTCTTTGATAATGCTGGCTGCTTTACTGAGGCAGCAAGAAGTATCTCGATACCTGGGCCTTGTATGACATTGTTAGTATTAATATGCTTATAGGAAGTTCAAATGAAGTAAAATACATTCATATTTTCTTGTGATGTTGGGGGAGGGTGTTGGCTGGATTTCAAGAGAATTCCACCGATTCTCCTATCTATCTGATTAACCCAGTTTTGCTCCTTCCTCACACTTGAACTGCTGGTTAGTTACATAGAGCCGTTAACCCATAAGAGCAAGGAACGGAATTAGGCCATTCAGCCCATCTTGTCTGCTCTGTCATTCCATCATGACTGATATATTTTCCCTCTCAACCCCATTCTTCTGCCTTCTCCCTGTAACCTTTGACGCCCTGACTAACCAAGAACCTAGCAACTTCTGCCTTAGATATACACAATGACTTGGCCTCCGCAGCCATCTGTGGCAAAGAACCTCTGCCGAAAGAAATTTATTCTCATCTTTGTTCTATTCTGAAGCTGTGCCCTCTGGTTCTAGACTGCCCCACTACAGGGGGCATCTTCTCCACATCCACTCAACCCAGGCCTTTCAATATTCGATAGGTTTCAGTGAGACCTCTCGCTCCACATCCTTCTGGACTCCAGTGAGTACAGGCCCCGAGCCGTCAAGCACTCCTCGTATGTTAACCCTATCCTTTCCAGAATCATTCTCTCCAACCTCCTCCGGACTCTCTCCAACCCACCAACCAGCAAGTAATTGGGCTGTGGGGGAAAACCCGAGCACCTGGAGAAACCCAGGTAGTCACAGACAAAACGTGCAGACTCCACGAAGAGTACCAGAGGGCAGGATCAGACTCGGGTGATGAAGCCGTGAGGTGACAGGACTCTATGCCGTGCCACTGTTCTGTCCATGAAAGTGAATCTCAGGGTGGTTTATGGGGACATTAACAAAATTTGGTAATAAATTAACGTTCAGCTCTCTTTCCCTGCAGGACATTTATCCACGAGGCGGCTGAAGATGGGACCTCTCCGGAGCTGGAGGTCCGTCTGAGATGGTCGGAGGGAGAAACCAACTGGATGCCCGGGCAGACGTGCGACAGTCCGCTCCGCCACAGTTCCAGCGCCCTCCGCCTGAGTCTCCCACCCACTTCCGCACATTCCAGAACGAAGAGAGGGAGACGGTGGAGCGAAGCCTGCGCTCCCTGAACGAGGGCGGATTCTACTGGGGGCCGCTGCCCGTGGAGAAGGCTCACGCCATGCTGAAGGCGGAGCCCGTGGGCACCTTCCTCGTCCGGGATAGCACCCAGGCCGATCACCTGTTCAGTCTGAGCGTTCGGGCCCACGGGGGGCCCGTCAGCATGCGAATCAAGTTCAAGAAAGAACGCTTCTGGTTCAATAACATTCACTTTGACTGCATGGTGAAGCTGCTGGAATACTGTGTGGACAGCAGCCGACACAAGCCTTTTGTCTTTGATGGAGGAGACATGATCGTCTTTTCCACCCCGCTGCGGAAAAACCCTGTCCTCAAGCTAAAGCAGCTATGCAGGAAGAACATTATCTGCCACTTTGGGAGAGACGGAGTGACAAAGCTGCCTCTCATGCCCAGCCTTCGGAATTATATTGAGGAATTCCCATTCAAGATATAACCCCCAAGCCTGTCGATGACGTTGTCTTTCCTCCATCATTGTGGAACAGCTGGCCTGGAGTCTGGCTGCCGGGAACGCCTCCCGCTCACAGCGGAGAAAGTTGATGCCGATTGCCACTGACAGGCTCGGAGTGTGTTTGGGGCGATGACGGGGGACCGCGGCAAGCAGTGTGGAGTGCCGTTCCCTCTAAGCTGCGTAGGTGTGCAGCGTGCAGTAACTGAGATGGCCCTGCGCACGTAGCCTTTGCTGGAATTTTCTTTTAATATAATGTTTTGTTAAAGGGCCACGCAGTTTTCAGGCCATGTACAAAGTTCCTCAGCGGAGCGATGCTTGGTCTGCACGCCTGTAGAGAGAAAGAAATATTAAGAGGGGACCTTGGCGTGGAGACAGTGAGGGAGACTCTGTCACAGGGGGTTGGAGGCCTGCTGTGTGTGGAGCCCACAAGCTCTGCGATGAAGGACACTCACTGAGTGAGCAGGGAGCTTGAAATAGTGAGAAGGAAATATTTCTGTTCAATTAAGTCAACATGACACAGATTTCATTGCTATGTAACGTGTTTCATGATTCACTTGAACAGTATGAAATATGATTCATTATATATTTTAATTATATAAATAAATATATTTTGTTACATAAATAAAAATGTAAAATTTGATCCGATGTTCTGGGAAGTGGTAAATAAACAATCCTGGAAAATATTGATTGGATGAATGAACCATGAGGAGAGTTTGGATAGGCTACAAAAGTTTACTTTGGTGCAGAGATGGTAGAAGCGATACTTAGCCGAAGATTCTAAAATTCTCGGCAAGCCCAGATACAATGAGTAGGAAGGGCTTATTTCACTTGGCAGAGGAATCAGAAAGCAGCTTTTTAAAGTAATCAGTAGGTTAGAGAGAGGGGAAAAATAAATCTTTTGTAACCCGTGGGTATTGGGGGTCTGAAATTCACTGCCTGAAGAGGGGGGTAGAGGAAGAAAATCCTCTTCACTTTTAAAAACATACTTGGATACAAGCTCAAAGCTGCAAGGTTACAGATGTGAAAGCTGACATTGGGATGGTTATATCACAGGCACAGTGGGCTGAATAGCCTCCTCCAGTGTCGTAACTAAGACGACCTGTGGAGTTGGTGGATTTCCATTGGTCTTAGGTTCGAGCAGAGGCTCCCAGCGTTTTTATGCCATAGACCCCTCCCATTAACCGAGGGGTCTGTGGACCCCAGGTTGGGAACCCCTGGATTGGAAGGTTGCTGTCAACAGTTAATGTTGGGTTCAACAATCAAACGCCTAGGTTCGGGAAGGAGTGTCAGGTGTTCCTTGTATTTAGAGATACAGTGCAGAATATTCCCTTCAGGCCCACCAAGTCGTGCTGCCCAACAAGCCACCGATACAACCCTAGCCTAATCACAGGACAATGTACAATGACTAACTAACCAGTATGTCTCTGAACTGTGGGAGGAAACTGGAGCACCTGGAGAAGATCCATGCACATAAACATTCTAATGGCACCGGAAATGAACTCCGAACTCTTGAAGCCCTGGGTACCACACTAACTGTTACACGACTGTGTTGGTTACTGTCGCTTGGTCCTCGCTTGGGATGTCAGGAGTAAATAAGGCAAGTTCTGTTGTGCTCTCTCCTAAGTGGTTGGCCCATCCATCTTTTCCTGGTCATGGTAAGGTAGCCCTAAACACAGCTTAAGGAAATACTCGGAATGAACACAATCTTTGAAGAAAATGCTGGAAGAACTCAGCAGGTCAGGCAGCATCTATGGAGAGGAATAGATAATTGACATTTTGGGCCGAGACCCTTCTTCAGGACTGAAAAGGAAGGGCAAAGGCGACAGAATAAAAAGGTGGGGGGAGGTTAGCTGGAAGGTGATAGGGGAAACCAGGTGGGTGGGAAAGGTCAAGGATTGGAGAGGAAGGAATCTGATAGGAGAGGAAAGTGGACCATAGGAGAAAGGGAAGGAGGAGGGGACCCAGGGAGAAGTAATAGGCGGCTGAGAAGAAGTGAAAGGTCAGAGTGGGGATTAGAGGAAGGGAGGGGGGAGAAATTTGTTTATTGGAAGGCAAAATTAATTCTTATGCTGAAGGAGAGGCTCTGGACCGACATGTCAGAATGGGAATCGGAATTAAAATGCTTAGCCTCCGGGAAGTCCCGGAGATGCTGCCACAGAGATTACTCAGCAGACTAAGCACAGGAGATGTTGCAGATGCTGGCAATCCAGTGCAACCCACACAAAACACTGGAGGAACTCGGCAGGTCAGTGGGATAAAGAGCTGATGTTTCGGGCTGAGACCCTACAGCAGGATCTGGCCTGAAACATCAACTCTTTATTCCTTTCCATAGATGTTGCCTGACCTGCTATGCTCCTTCAGCATTTGTGTGTTACTATGAATTCTAGCTCTGCTGCCCTCTATTGATAATGGTGTTCACCTGGAAGCTAATCCACTTTTTTAAGTTTAAAGAAGTACTGCAATTATTAATTAAGTAGATTTATAAATAAAAAAAATTAAATAAAGGAGCAGGAAGAGTCAACACTGGCCCTCATACTTGCTCCAGCATTTAACAAGATTCAAGTTTGGCTCCTTAAGGTCTTTAGTCTTTGAAGATCTTTATATTTTAGCTTTGATTATGCTCAATAGCCTTAGACCTTTCTGAAAAGAATTCCAGATGTTGAAACTGCCTTTTAGCTGATTTATTGTGTGATTGCCAGGGCTCATCAATTAGACGAATAAATCAGACCAGGCTTTAAAGATGTGCATGGCACGTTTGGGAATTACTACTCAAGTAATACTCCTGGGCACTCGATTAGCAGAAGCCTCCTTTGTTACCGCGTGCCCTAATTACCCAGTATCAGAAGTAGATAGATGGAAAGGCCAGGGCTTGGGTCAACACTGTACACTAGCAAGACCAAGAATTCAATGAAATCTTTTACAATGCAATTTTTCAACCTGTATAAAGAAATTGTAGCTTCTGATTTAAATAAAAGAAACATGGCAGCTTTGGCACTCCGCAGAAAAATTGCTCCGGACCAAAGCCAACAGCTTCGAACAGCAGCCCTGGGAGCAAGTAACTGCATCTCATGGTGAAATATTAATTTATCTTAAAACTAAAAATGACCATGATAACGATTTCATCAGAGTTTAATCAAGGGCTGTAATCTTCATTGATCAGCTAATCAAACATGGGTTTGATAGAAAGATAGCAGAAGTAACAAAAAGTATATTAATAGTTATGCACAATGTTAATGAAAATAGCAATGATAATACTCGCTATTTTAATAAACTTAACAGTAAACATGTTTGATATTTTAGCACTGGGGCCCTCATCCTAGCTGTCTATGTGATACACAAGCCAGGTCAGTATGATATGAAGAGCAAGCTGTTCCCCGTGTAGCAGGCTCCCCCTCTCCATACAGCTAATGAATCCAAAGGAATGGCAGAGAGCGATACAGTTCGACATCAGCAGCATCGCAGGAGTTGCCCGTCAACATTGCATTCAACGTAGGACTGCCTTAGGGACTCCAGCTCTGGATTTTTCCCTCAGGGTTTTACTCCTGAAGCCTTCCCCATGAGTGGGTATGGCCACAAGGCAGCGGAGGTTTGAAATCAGAGTTTTTCTTCTCCTAGATGAGCTGCCAACCATGTCTCATGAGTCCCATCTGTCTAAAGCAACTGGTTTAAAGCAACCTTTGCCCCTTCTCCTGTCGGTAGAAACAGTTCCACTGGGCTTAGTAGCTAAGCCACACGTGAAAGCCAGGAGCTGGACTTGGTTGCCAGAGGCTATTTGAGATGCACACCATTGGGAGCATTTAATAGGTAATGGGAGCTTACCCCCACTACCTCCACACCCCCTCCCCTCACCGATGGCAACCTTAAGGAAGCATATTTAAAGTTCAAAGTACATTTATTATTAAAGTATGTATGCATTATACAGCCTAGAGATTTGTCTCCTTACAGGCAGCCACAAAACAAGAAACTCAAAAGAACGCATTAAAAATACCCAACCAACACCCAATGTGCAGAGAGAGAGAGAGAGCAGAAAAAAAAGACATCATGGAAACAATAAAAGTAAGCAAACAGCATTTAGAACAAAGGTGAGTCCCAGACAGGAAGCCCAGAGCAGGCCCACAGCCTTAACCTCAGTGCAGAGAAAAATGGAGTAAAAGTTGTCATCTTAAATCATTAACAAAAATGACAGCAAGTTAGGGGTCTCGATCTAAAATGTCGACTGTCCATTTTCCTCACTGCTGAGTTCCATGACAGATTGCTTGTTGCTCCAAATTCCAGCATCTGCCGTCTCTTGTGTCTCCAGGACAACCTTGGTTGACAACAGATACAACCTCAGTCCTAGTGTATTGTTGGCTCAATGGGTCTGATTCAACTAAATCAACAGGTGAGAGCGAGCGGTCAAAATCAAGTCCCAATGGCCTTGTGACTGCTCTAACTTGTACTCTAGTTGATGCCATTTCAAATTTGGACATCACCACAGTACTTTCCCTCTGTGATGGTATTGGGTTTGCTGACCACGAGCTTTTGAACTCAAAGACCTGAAGCCCTATCTGATATAGATACCCCACTAAAGGGAGGTTACACTGTAACTACCTAATCTTCAAAGACTAGTTCACTTCCCTGTTTATTCTCCATGGTGAGTTTCACTGCCAGTTCCCAGTATTTGAGTGGGGGTACACCCTCCTTACCAAGGAGAAGATACTTCCAGCTAACAAAGTAGTTTAAACACAGTTTGTTTATTTTCAGTGATACACATTTAAATCCAAACAACACTCTTAAAACACAATTAAAACTTAGAGGATTTCTATCTCAGAAAAAAGGTTCCAAATTAAAAACTATTTCTAAAACACAAAAGATTTGCAAAACACAGGTACAATTCCTGTAAGCTAAAAGTCACAGTCGTCTGTCGCAGAAATCGAAGGCAAAGGAATGGATTCAATTCAACCCATCTTTCTGTCATTCTTCCTGATGTTCCTGGACCATTCCTAAAAAGCCTGAACTTCAAAATTAGAACCTCTGTATTGCCAATATGTGAAGCATACGAGAAATAATTGTGGATTGGTATCAAGTATAAAGTACACGACATTACCAAAACAGACAACTTCCTTCTAAATTTATACTATCTTCTTGTCACTTGGCTAACTTCACGCATGTGATTTTTTTTTCAGATTGTTTTTACACAGATGCTCTAAAAGCTTCTGGTGACAGAGATCCCAGGTACCCACAATTAATGCTGCAAAGCAAACCCCATGAGTACAAAAATCTTCCAACTAGCAGTAGATCAGCTCTTGATATGCTAAGTGATTATTTGTCTTGTCTGCAAGCTTCTTTGAACTAAATAACTTAGCTAGCATTGTCTAGATTGAAACAAGCCCAATTAAATTACCCCATTGTCTTATACCACACCTCTTGAGCAATAAACCAGGTGCTGGGGCCAGCACGTCAGTTCAGTAGACAGTGCTTGTTTGCAAAGCTGTGCTTTCAACTTCAAGCTGATTACTGCTTGCCACATTAAGAACTGAAGACTATCTCCTGTTTATGACAAGCAACTAAACAAAGAATATTAGTTGGAATATTAACTTATTCAAAATCAACACTTTGATCTTTACAAGAAGCAGCTGCTGTGATTAGAAAACTGAGTTTGGCAAAAAAAAAAGTGTCCATCACATTCTCTCTCAGACCATGTTGGGATCTTACTCCCACCCTATGGTTGTTTGTGTGAGACCAGGACTGCACAACCTGTCTTCGAGTTTCGTTGTCCAGTTGCAGAGAACACTTAAAGATAGAGGGTGTTCCCGCTGTTCTTACTCACTCAAGTGAGTCAATAAATAGTCACCGGTACCTCAAGGAAAATAAGTGCCTTGATATTGTTGGGTTTCATTTCTGCCCCACCCCTCCAGCCAAAGAAAAATACCATTTTGTGATCTGCCAAAACCATAAACACTCTACATTTTTATGAGATCACCTTCCATTCTTCCAAACTGTAAACACTTTATATGTCCAGTCGGCTTAATCTCCCATCATGAAACAGACCTGCCTTCCCAGGAACCAATCTGATTAACCCTTGCTGTACCATTGCAAGTGCAATATATTTGCCCTTGGGTAGGTAGACCAGACTTGCATGTAACATTCCAGTTGTGGTCTATATTATTGCAGCGAGCCATCCTTACTCTTTTAGTCAGATCCTCTTGTAAAGAGGGCCAGTGTTCTGTATGGCATCCTAACGAATTTCTGTGGCTGGAACTTCTGATAATCCAGGTGCAGGGACATCTGGAACACTTTATGCAGTTCTGTTGAGTATTCTTCCCCCTAGAGCCTGATGGTAAATTTAGTTCTGTTAACCCAATAAGCTCATTGGGACACTGTTTCTCAAATGAGCCAGTAGCATTTAATACTGTATAATTGTATAGCCTAGGTCCCAAAGAGATGGCATTTTACAAACAGCAAATTGAATCAGAATCAGGATCAGGTTTAATCTCACTGACATATGTGAAATTTGTTGTTTTGTGGCAGCAGTACAGTGCAATTCATAAAACAATACCATAAATTAAGTAAAAAAAATATATAGTTTTTAAATTAAATAAATTGCAAAAAGAGAGCAAAAAGTAGTGAGGTGGTGTTCATGGGTTGCCTCATTGTCTGTTCAGAAAGCAGAATGCAGAGGGAAAGAAGCTGTTCCTGAAATGTTGAGTGTGTGTCTTCAGGATCCTGTACCTTCTCCTTGATGGTGGCAATGAGAAGAGGGCATGTCCTGGGGGGGGGGGGGTCCTTGATGATGGATGCCACCTTTTTGAGGCATCGCTTGATACCTTCTTTTATTGTTTCTGTTTGGAAAATTTTCCAACGACATCGGGAATTTTCAGAATTGATTTGGCGCTGCTTAAAATTGCCTTGTGTTGCCCTGAGAAGTGAAGAGTACTGTTGTGTCTGATCATTTCGTTTTTTTTTTCTTATCCATTGTCCGCACACATGAAGTCAGACAGAATAAAACTGTGAATCAATAGCCAACTAAAAGTCAAAATGCTGGAAATGCTCAGCAGGTCAGGTAGCGTTGACAGAGAGCCAAACCAAGCTGGATTCAACCCTTTATGGTGCATAGATCAACACATTCAAAGTACATTTATTTTCATTTATTATTATCAACGTATGTATAAATTGTACAACCCTTGAGATTCGTCTGCTTACAAGCAGCCACAAAGCAAGAAATCTTAAAAAACCCAGTTAAAAAAAAGACCAACACCCAATGTGCAGTGAAAGAGGGAAAAATAACACAAATCATGCAAACAATAAAAGAAATCAACAGCATTCTGAACCAAAGACTCAAATCCCAGAGTAGGCCCATAGACGTGGGTCGCAGTTCATTATATAGTGGGGCAAATGGCCGCAAAGCCTGCAGACACGAAGCGCGTGGCAGCCGGAGCAGGACACAACCTCAGCTCCAAGGAGAGCGGAGTAAAAGGTTGCCGATCAGAACCGGCTCAACCCTCACCTCCGGTTCTGACACCCTGCCTTTTCAATCCATCTGGCTCAGCATTTAAATTGTCCAAGTACCGGGTCGCCCTCCCCACCCCCACCCTCGGACCCAGGCCTCGCCGCAGCGATACGATCTCAGCTGCTTCTGGCCCGTACTCAACCTTTCCAAATCGGGGCATCGCTTAGGTGGAACAAACCTCGCTCCCAGTTAGGAGGACAGGCTCAGAAACAACTTCACTTCAACTTTTCTCCCCTCTGCCTGCTCCAACTTAGTCTCCAAAATTCCAACTTCTCCCAGAACATGCCTCGGTCTCTCTCCGACTCTGTCATGAACCCAAATCCACAGGTATGGTCGTTTTCTAATTATTGTCACATTATTTGTGAGATCAGAGCTCACCACACACACAGTCCTGATGAAGGATCTCAGCCCAAAACGTGACTGTCTGCTTCCCTCCATAGCTGCCGCCTGACCCTCTGAGTTTTTCCAGCATCTTGTATCTGCTGCTTGCCATACTCAAAGCCACCCTACCTACAGCAAGTGCAGACCAAAACCAAAAGAAACTGAAAAAGAAAGATGCTAGAAAGTTACAACTTAAAGCTTGTTTCATAGAGTCAGACAGAGAGCGATACATCATAGAAAATGGGCCCTTTGACCCATTGAATCTGCGATGACCAGCTAATACCCACTGGTACTAATCCATACTCTTTCATTCTACCCACATTCGCACGATTCCCCATTGCGAGTGTGTTTGTTATTATAGACCAGAAGATCGTAAGACATATGAGCAAAATTAGGCCATTTGGCCCATCAAGTCTGCTCCTCCATTTCCTCATGGCTGATCCATTTCCCTCTCAGGCCCAATCTCCTGCCTTCTCCCTGCATCCCTTCATGCCCTGACCGATCAAGAATCTATCAACCTCTGCCTTAAATATACCCAGTGACCTGGCCTCCACAGACACCAGTGGCAATGAATTCCACAGATTCAGCACTCTCTGGCTAAAGAAATTCCTCCTTGTCTCCATTCTGAATGAATGTTCCTCTATTCTGAGGCTAGGTCTCCTAGTCTTAGACTCCCCCACAATAGGAAACATCCTCTCCACATGCATGTGAGCGTATCTATAACTGTACATGAGGTAGTTCTGCGATCACTCCAATGTGATGCTCTCCTAGGGGATTGTCAGTTGGTGGGTCCTTAGATGGCTGTAGAGACCAATCGGGGATTCACATATTCAGGCACTGTGTCCTTTAATGGAGAACGCCTGTGCATGACTTTGTTCAATGTGGGGAGGCAGACGCAGGGGCAGCAATTACACGGTCCTACACGGATCGGGGTCAGGGTTCCAGTGGCACGGTGTGCAAGGCAACTGGGGACCCTTCACTGCTACAGCCTTCCTCCGCCTGAACTGACACTGTGATGCACCATCATCCTCAACCACCTCCGCTGCTGAGGTCTTCATTGGATGGAGCAGATGTGCATGTTGAAACACGTCGAGAAAAACCTATTCTCCCCAATGTGCGTACCTGCTCCATCTCCCTGAGCTCTTTGTTCAGGACCTCCCTCTTACCGTCACCTCTGTTGGTGACCCCACTTTAAACTCCATCGCTCTTGGGGTCTCAGGAACTCACAAGCCTCTCCACCATGATAAGGTGAAAATCCTTGAAGAGTGTATAATATAAATATTTATATAAATATTCAAGATTCAAAGTAGCGTGCAAAGGGCAACTCTGAAATTCATCCTCCCACAGGCAACCACGAAACAAAGAGTCCCCATGGAACCCATTCAAAAAAACGTCAAACACCAAACGTGTGAAAAAAAGCAACAAATTGCGCAAACTGCAAAGTGCGAGCAAACACATAGAACATCGAATATCAAAGCAGGAGCCCAGTCGTATTCAGCTTAGCTCTGCTCAGTGCCATGCCGCTATATGTTTGTATACGTGATTATATATGCATGCACGTGTATGTGCGTGCCTCTGTTATCGTGTCTCTCCTTGAATAAGCACCCTCACCTCCACTCCTCAGTAATCTATCCACATCAAAAAAAAGTCAAAATGGTCACATCACAGCTCATAAGTGATATGAATCTGAGAAGAAATGGTATCCTCATTGTGATTATATATATAAAGTTGATGCCAAAATTCTTCTCCACCTCATTTCTCCACTTCAGTGAAGAGGAGACACTGTAGCCATCACCATTCTTCATCTGTGCTAATGACAGAAGAATTCTCTTGCCAGCTGTCACTTGTCCAGAGTCCTCCTCAGTCTCCTCTCCTTAGTGGCTGAACAGCTGCTCCTTCCACGTGACCCCATCCGTGCAGTGGATATGTTCTTCACAGTGTGACAACCTCATCAAAATGCGTGGCCGTCTTTGACCTCGCTGAAGACTTCGACTCCAGAGGAACATCATCCTCAAGAAGTTCCCTCCACAGTGATGTAAAAGTCACAGAGTTAACCAGAGAGTCTACAGCAGAACCAATCGCAATGAAGACCAGTGTCAAACAAGGCTGCCTCATTGCATCAACTCTTCTTTCAACCTTTCTCTCCAAAATGTTTTATCTCACTGCCAGTAAGCTTCTTGTGGGTGCAGAGCTAATCTGCAGATTTGCTGGGAATCTGTTCAATCAACCGCAACTATGCTTCAGACACAGCGTTATAAATCCTTAGTGATTGAGCCGGAGTACACAGACGACGTTAGCTGAAGTCCTGGGTTTGACAGTCCTATGTGGAAATCAGAGGTCCGATATCTGCAAGTCCACAACTTCACTGTAGGCTGGAGATCCAGCCTGTCCTGGGGTTGGGTTCTGTGCGTGTATGTGTGTGAGTGAGTGGGTATCAGAATCAGTTAATATCACCGGCATAGAGTATGTCGTTAAATTTATGGCTTCACAGCAGTAGTACATTGCAGTACATCATAATAAAAACTATAAATTACATTAAGAGGAACAATATATACAGAGTGGCACAACAGCAAAGTGGTCCGCACAACACTTTATGTGCAGGCGATCTGAGTTCAATTCCCGCTGCTGCCTGTAAGGGGATTGTACATTCTCTCCGTGACAGTGCGTTGCCTCTGGTCACGGTTTTTACCACAGTCCAAAGATGTACCGGTTGGTAGGCTAGTTGGTTGTTGTAAAGTGTCCCGTGATAGATTAGAATTAAATCAGGGAATTGCTGGGCGTGTGACTCAAAGGGCCGTTAGGGAGTGGGGGAGGGAGGGAAGGATAGAAGATTGGTGCCGGAATGTGTGGCAACACTCGTGGGCTGCCCCCAACACACCTTTAGATTTTGTTGATTGTTAACTCAAAGTATTTCACTCTATGTTTCGATGTACATACGATAAATAGGTGAATCTGAATTTCAATTTTCCAAATGGTTGTGCAAAGCTTGCTGGGAACTTACCAGAAAAGACACTTAATATTCAGTCGTGGTGGAATGGTGAGGCAGACTCGATAGTCTGAATGTCCTAATTCTGCTCTTATGTCTGAAGTCTTACGGCCTTATTTCAGTTAAACGAAACAATGCTTTTATTTGTTTTAAAAATATTCACGTGTTTCTTTTCAAACCATATCCTGTAACGAGTTCCAAGCTGCGTGTTCAACCCCATCACCCATTTAAGCAAATAAGATTTTTAAAGTTTCCTGTTTTCCTCATCTTAAACCTTTCATTAGTCTTGAAACTTCCAACAGCCTACAACTGTTTTAGAGATAAATCAAATCTTCCACTTCCGACCTTTGGAAACTTTCGGAGTTTAGCCTGTGCACAGTTCTTCGGCTTGCAAGGCTCCGGAATTCCCAGAGCAACGCACACAAAATGCCGAAGGAACTCAGCAGGCCAGGCAGCGTCTATGGAAAAGAACAGAGTCAACGCTTCAGGACGAAACCCTTCAGCAGGACCGGAGAGAAAAAAAGCTGAGGAGTGGATTTTAGAGGTGGGGGAGGGGAGAGAGAAACACAAGGGAAAGGTGAAACCTGAAGGGGGGAGGGAAGAAGCAAAAAGTTGGGAAGTTGATCAGCGAAAGAGACAGAAGGCCATGGAAGTAAGCTCACAGGTACCTGGACTATAACTCTTCTCACCCCGTTACTTGTAAAAACGCCATCCTCTTCTCTCAATTCCTCTGCCTCTGCTACATCTGCTCTCAGAATGAGGTTTTTTGTTCTAGAAGGGAGCTGAACGGAACTAAGCTGAATACTACTGGACTCCTGGTTTTCATCCATTTCACACACATCTGCTCTTAACCCATCCTCCCGCCACCCTACCAGGGAAAGGGTTCCTCTTGCCCTCACCTACCACCCCACCATCTTCTGCTTCCAGCATATAGTTCTCCAAAACTTCTGCCATCTCCAATGGGATCCCACCACCAAGCACATCCTTCCCTCCCACCCACTTCCTGCTTTCTGCAGGGATCGCTCCCTACGCAACTCCCTTGTCCATTTGTCCCTCCTCTCCGATCTCCCTCCCGGTACTTATCCTCGCAAGTGGAACGAGTGCTACACCAGCCCCTACACCTCCTCCCTCACTACTATTCAGGGCCCTAAACAGTCCTTCCAGTTGAGGCAACACATCACCTGTGAGTCTGTTGGGGTCGTATACTGTGTCCAGTGCTCCTGGTGTGGCCTCCTGTATATCGGTGAGCCCCAACGTAGATTGGGAGACCACTTCACCGAGTATCTACGCTCCATCTGCCAGAACAAGCGAGATCTCTCCCAGTGGCCACCCATTTTAATTCCACTTCCCATTGCCATGCCAATAAGTGTATGGGACATTGGAAAAAGTTGAATTTCCCCATGGGGATGAATAAAGTATCTATCTATCTATCTATCTATCTATCTATCTATCTATCTATCTATCTATCTATCTATCTATCTATCTATCAATAAGTCCATTTATGGCCTCCTCCACTGTCGGGATAAGGACACACTTAGGTTGGAGGAACAACACCTGTTTGTACCTCTGTGCTTTCTGTTTGTATAGCCTCTAACCTGATGGCATGAACATTAATTTCTAAAATTTCTGGTAACATCCCCCACCTTCCCTCCTTCTCCATTTCCATCCCTTACCTTATTTCCCATCTCACCTCATCTCCTTGCCTGCCCATCGCCTCTCTCTGGTGCTCCTACCCCTTTTTCTTTCTTCCATGGCCTTCTGTCTCTTTCAGCAATCAACTTCCCCGCTCTTTACTTCATCCCTCTCCCTTCAAGTTTCACCTACCACCTTGTGTTTTTCTCTCTCCCCTACCCCCACCTTTTAAATCTGCTCCTCAGCTTTTTTTCTCAGTCCTGCCGAAGGGTTTTGGCCTGAATCGTTGACTGTGCCTTTTTTTCCCTAGGTGCTGCCTGTCCTGTGTGTTCCTCCAGCATTTTGTGTCTGTTGCTCAGATTTCCAGTGTCTGCAGACTTTCTCTTGTTTGTGATTGGATTCCCAGTGTAAATCTGTTTTCCATTTGGCCGTCCCTCCTCTGTAAAATCCACTCCATTTGGCAATCTGTTGCGCTGGTCAACCCGGGCACTTTATGCGTAGATAATGTTCTGGCTAAAATGCCTGGCGATTCTTGTTTCTGTAATGAATTCACTTCTTACCTGCTCAGTTTACATGTACAGAATATTTATTGTGAAAAAATAAATAAATCTATTTGTATTAATCAAACTCAACATACTGTTGTTTGATGTTTGGATTTAGCAGATGGGACTTGATCAGGTGAACAGCTGCGGCAGAGCAGAATCTTGAAAGAAGACTTGACCATGAGCAATTATTGAATGCACATCCTTTTTTTTGCAGAGAATAGTCTCCAAGATTATGAGAGGCGTAGATAGGGTGGATAGTCAGTACCTGTTTCCCAGGGCACCAACAGCAAACACCAGAGGGCATATGTACAAAATTAAGGGAGGGAAGTTTAGGGGAGACATCAGGGGTAAGTTTTTTACACAGAGGGTTGTGAGTGCCTGGAATGACTTGCCAGGGTTGGTGGTGGAGGCTAAAACATTAGGGGTATTTAAGAGCCTCTTGGACAGGCACATGGATGAAAGAAAAATGGAGGGTTATGGGGTAGTGTGGGTTTAGTACTTTTTTAAAGGATTATATGGGTCGGCACAACATGGAGGGCTGAAGGGCCTGTACTGTGCTGTAGTTTTCTATGGTTCTAACCTTTCTGCTACTTAAATTACGTTACAAGTGATGATTTTATGCAATTTTTTTTTTAAACTTTATACTTCAATATACGTGTGATAAATAATGATTCTGGATTTCTAGTTTCCAAATGGAAGCACAAAGTTTGTTTGAGTGGTGTCACAGCAAGCAACCTTGCACTCAACTTCAGCAAGACCAAGGAATCTCTTGTAGACTTCAGGAAGAGTAAGACGAGGGAACACACACCAGTCCTCCTCAAGGGATCAGCAGTGAAAAGGGTGAACAGTTTCAAGCTCCTGGGTGTCAACATCTCTGAGGATCTATCCTGGGCCCAACATGTTGATGGCAATTACAAAGCAGGCAGGACAGCGGCTATATTTCATTGGGAGTTTGAGGAGAATTGGTATATCACCAAGGACACTCACAAATTTCCATTGATGTACCGTGGAGAGCGTTCTGAATGTTTGCATCACCGCCTGGTTTGGAGAGGCCACTGCACAGAATCGGAAAAAGCCTGAAGAAAGTTTTAAAGCTTCATCTTGGACACGAGCCTCACCAGCATCCAGGACACCTTCAAAAATCAGTAACTCAAAAAGGCAGCATCCATCGTTAAGGGCCTCCATCACCCAGGACATTCCCTCCTGCGCCACCCAACACAGATTTAATCCTAGCCTAAATACAGGACGATTTACAACGACAACTTTGGACTGTGGGAGGAAACCGAAGCACCTGGAGGAAATGCATGCGGTTATAGGGAGAATGTACAAACTCCTTACAGGCAAAGGTGGGAGTTGAACCCAGTTTGCTGGCATTGTAAATCATTGTTCTAACCACTACGCTACTGTGTTATCCTAAAAACTAGCTTTATTTGCCACCTGCGCATCGAAACATACAGTGAAATGTGTTCAGGATGTGCTGCGGGCAGCCCATCGGTGTCACCACACTTCCAGCGCTAACGTAGTGTGCCCACGACTTACTAACCCTAACCCATGCGCCTTTGGAATGCGGGAGGACACGAAGGAAACCCACGTAGTCACAGGGAGAACATGCAAACTTCTTACGGATGGCGGCAGGAATTGAACCTCGATCTTACAGCTGGCACAGTAACGCATTACGCTAATGTGCCGCACTCATTTATGGACATACAATCAATCTATCTTCGGTATTTATATTTATTGTGTGTTATTTATATTATTGTTGTGTTTTGTTGCTGCTGCACTGGATCCAGAGCATTATTTCATTCTCCGTGAAATGACTTTAAACGATCTTGAATCAAGAAAGATGCACCGCAGTAACTCTTCCTAGGTACTTACTTCACATCCCAAACTTTTAGACTGTGGACATGGTGGAGGATTACAGTACCTGGGGATACGAATTGACAATAAACTGGACTGGTCAAAGAACACTGAGGCTGTCTACAAGAAGGGTCAGAACCGTCTCTACTTCCTGAGGAGACTGAGGTCCTTTAACATCTGCCGGACGATGCTGAGGATGTTCTACGAGTCTGTGGTGGCCAGTGCTATCATGTTTGCTGTTGTGTGCTGGGGCAGCAGGCTGAGAGTAGCAGACACCAACAGAATCAACAAATTCATTCGTAAGGCCAGTGATGTTGTTGGGGTGGAACTGGACTCTCTGATGGTGGTGTCTGAAAAGAGGATGCTGTCCAAGTTGCATGCCATTTTGGACAATGACTCCCATCCACTCCATAATGTACTGGTTAGGCACAGGAGTACTTTCAGCCAGAGACTCATTCCACCGAGATGTAACACTGAGCGTCATAGGAAGTCATTCCTACCTGTGGCCATCAAACTTTACAACTCCTCCCTCGGAGTGTCAGACACCCTGAGCCAATAGGCTGGTCCTGGACTTATTTCCACTTGGCATAATTTACCTATTATTATTTAATTATTTATGGTTTTATATTGCTATATTTCTACACTATTCTTGGTTGGTGCGACTGTAACGAAACCCAACTTCCCTCGGGATCAATAAAGTATGTCTGTCTGTCTGTCTGTCTGTCTGTCTGAAACCCAAGCAGTCACGGGGAGAAACTCCCACAGCCATGACCAACCAGATGGGCAGGGCAGCAGGCACATGGGAACACCTTCACCTTCAGGTTCCCCTGCAAGTCACTTGTCATTCCAACTTGGAAGTATATCGCTCACCCTTTATCCTTGAACTTGAACTCTATACCCCATGGCACTGTGTTGGTACCTTTACCAGGGGGTGGGGGTGCTGCAGCGGTCCAAGGAGAATCAAAATCAGAATCAGCTTTAATGTTGCCATATGTTGTGATGACAGGTCTCGGCCCGAAACACCGACTGCTTATTCATTTCCACAGAGGCTGCCTGACCTGCTGAGTTCCAGCATTTAGTGCTGTCATGAAATTTGTTGCTTAGCAGCAGCAGTCCAGTACGATACATAAAGAATAGAAATTATATCAGAAATACACAAAGAAATAAAGAAGTAGTGTGAAAAGGGAGCAGAAATAGTGAGGTAGTGTTCACCGTTATGCCCATCACCCAAAGGCATCTCACCAGAGTTCTGGACCAGTCTTTGCTTCCAAGTGTAGCCCATCGTGGAAGACCCTTCCTCTCCCAGTGATCAGCTTTCTCGAGCTTCTGTTGGTGTTGTTGTTATGGGATGGGGGTTCCTGGACCCACACCCAGCTCTCCTCCTTTCGCATCCAGTCTTGGGACTGTCCATGGCGATAAACGTCCCGTGCACTATGTTGTTTTGTGGCAGCCGTACATTGCAATACATCATAATAAAAACTATAAATAAGAAGTATATACTTTAAAAAAGAATAAATTAAATGAGTAGAGCAAAAAGAGAGGGGAATAATTACTGAGGTAGTGTTCATGGGTTCATTGTCTGTTCAGAAATCTGATGGCAGAGGAGAAGAAGCTGTTCCTGAAACATTGAGTGTGTGCCTTCAGGCTTTTGTGCCTCCTCCCTGATGGTAGCAATGAGAAGAGGGCATGTTCTGGGTGATGAGAGCCCTTAACGATGAATGTTGTCTTTTTGGAGCATCACCTTTTGAAGGTGTCTTGGATGTTAGGGAGGCTAGTGGCCGTGATGGAGCTGGCTGACTTTACAACCTTCTGCAGCTTTTTTCCGATCTTGTGCAGTGTGGCCCCTCCATCCCAGACGGCGATGCCACCAAGTCAAGTCAAGTACATTCACTATTAATGAATGTATAAATTATACAGCCATGAGATTTGCTTGCTCACAGTAGCCACAAAGCAAGAAAACCAAAATAACCTAATTAAAGGGAAAAAAGAATAAAAAGAAAAATGAAAGATTAACACTTGATGCGCAAGGGGAAGAAAAGAAGTACAAATCATACGAACAATTGAAGTGAACAACAACAGTATTCTGAACCAAAATTGTGTCCACAGATCTGAACCTCCGAGCAGTCCAGAGTAGGCCCAAAGCCTCACTTATCAGTTCATCACGTTAGCAGGCATGGAGCACAGCAGCTGGGGCAGTCTTCATAGCCTCGGCCCCACGAAGAGAGGAGTAACTATTGCAGAGAACGAGTGAAATCTGCTCTCGTCCCGGATCCCAACACCCTGACTTTTCAGTCTATCTGGGTTCATCTTTAAGATGACCCAAGAACAGACAACAAATGGTTCTAGTACCCTGGAGAGAGGACCGAACATCGCGAAGAGTGGGTGAAATTGGCTCTTGCCTCCAATCTGGGCCCGCATTTAAATTGTCTAAACAGCGAATCGTACCTCACACTAGGACCCGGATACTGCGAAAGGCTCGGGGCCTAGATCACGCCACTCTGCGACTCGCTCCAGGCCCGGATTTCCCTGCCCAGCCCAAGGCCCCTCTCAAGCTCTTCAAGTCAGCCTGGCACTCAGAAGGATCCAAACTCGCACCCGGGCCAGTTGTACGGGCGCCGAATCTCCTCTGCTCTCCACAGTACATCTGCAGAAATTTGCTGGAGTCTTTGGTGACTCCAGCTTGATGAAGTGGCTTTTTTTGTGTAGTGGTTAGCGTGATAACTGAAAGAACCCAGCACATTTTTGCCGAATAAACATTTATCGGACTATCTCAGAAAATAGCTGCCATTTGAAGTCACTTTTAACATTTAAGAAGAAATTGGACAGGTACATGGATGAGAGGGGTATGGAGGGATATGGGCCGGGTGCAGGTCAGTGGGACCAGGCAGAAAAATGGTTCGGCACAGCCAAGAAGGGCCAAAAGGCCTGTTTCTGTGCTGTAATGTTCTATGGTTCTATGCTATTAGAGCTCAGGCATCAGAGTCAGAGTCCCACAAACTATATTATGACTAATCTGTTATTACAGATCGGACAATCCATAATAACCATCTGGATATAATATTACAGAATAAACAAGCAAGAACAACTTAATTAATAGATATCGCCATTCCAAACACATATAACATACAGGAATCAGTAAGTGTAGAACACCAGAAATATGCAGACTTAAAAGAGGAAATTGAAAGACTATGGAACATGAACAGAGTATATATTGTCCCAATAGTAATATCTACAAAGTCACCACACAATAGCATTAAACAAGTAGGGCTATAGAGTAATATCTATGTAACTCTCTGGAAAGCCTAGTACGTGAGAATTGAGAGTGCTTGGCTATACCCACACCTTAGGTTTTGCCAGCATGAGCCGAGCAAAAATAAAAATACAATAATAATAGTAAAATTACTAAGTAAATAATGCTGAGAGCGTTTGTTGTCAAGTCCTTGAAAGTGAGTTTGTAGTTTGTGGAATCAGTTCAGAGTCCGGACAAGTGTGAGGAAGGACAAACCAGAAGACTGAGTACAGGACTAATGGTTAGTTACTTAAGAGTGTGGATGAACAAAGGGACCTTGGGGTTCAAATCCATACATCCCTCAAGGTCGCTGCTCAGGTTGATAGGGTTGTTAAGAAGGCCTATGGGATGCTAGGCTTCATTAACAGGGGGATTGAGTTCAAGAGTAGAGAGGTCATGTTGCAACTCTACAAATCTCTGGTTAGAACGCACTTAGAGTTTTGTGTTCAATTCTGGTCACGTCATTATAGGAAGGATGTGGAAGCTATGGAGAGGGTGCAGAGGAGATTTACCAGGATGCTGCCTGGTTTGGAGAACAAGTCATATGAAGCAAGGTTAGCAGAGCTGGGACTTTTCTCTTTGGAACATAGAAGAATGAGAGGGGACTTGATAGAGGTCTACAAGATTATGAGAGGCATAGATAGGGTGGATAGTCAGTACCTGTTTCCCAGGGCACCAATAGCAAACACCAGAGGGCATATGTACAAAGTTAAGGGAGGGGAGTTTAGGGGAGACATTAGGGGTAAGTTTTTTACACAGAGGGTTGTGAGTGCCTGGAATGACGGTGGAGGCTATAACATTAGGGGTATTTAAGAGCCTCTTGAACAGGCACATGGATGAAAGAAAAATAGAGGGTTATGGGGTAGTGTGGGTTTAGTACTTTTTTTTTAAGGATTATAAGGGTTGGCACAACATGAAGGGCTGAAGGTCCTGTACTGTGCTGTAATGTTCTATGGTTCTATGGAGACAGGTGAAGTTATCCACAATGGTTCAGGAGCCTGATGGTTGAAGGGTAATAGCATTCCTGAACCTGGTGCTGTGGGACCTGAGGTCCCTGTACCTTCTTCCTGAAGGCAAAGAGATCTGAGTGGTAACATTTTGACACAGAGGGCAGTGAAGATATGGACTTAACTGCCGGGGAAAGGGTAGGCACTTTGATAGGTTCAGACATAAGAATGGTTTACGGGATTATGGCTCAAACACTGGGAAATGGGAATAACTAAAGGGGACCATTTGGCTGGTATAGACATGTTGGTTTAAAGGGTCGGCTTCCATGTTGAATAACTCTATGACTCTAACCTAATCCAGTTAAATAGAACAGAAATGACTGGGCAAGGGATGTGTGGCCATTCCAACACATGGGACCTGGTGAGCCTCGTTGTGGTTCATCCTGGGCACATCTGCACCAAGCATTGGCTACTCAAGGGACTTTAACTCAGTATTGTGAAGCTGAAGTCTAAAGGCTGATTTATACTTGTGCGTACGGGCTATGCCGTAGCCCTGGTTTCCACTTCTCCGTAGGCTTTACGCAGTAGCAAGCACGCGTTGGTGTGTGTCAAAACGCTACTTGGCGGTGGGGTTTCTATGCCTCTGTGTTGAGTTTCTTCGTGAGAGACACGGACGAGAAAATGCATTTCAAATATTTTCGCATCTCGGCAGGTAGATCTGACGATTTGGTTCATCTATTTTGCATCGGTCTACAGACATGGTGGAGAAGAAGCAACCGGAAATGCGACGCTACCAAGCGGCCATTCACAGTTGTTGCGGTCTGCGTCACCGCGACGCGTGAGTAACTTTTCCGGAAAGGTGTACAGCGTAGGGTACAGCTTAGGTATGGCGT
The DNA here is from genome assembly GCF_048418815.1 of Hemitrygon akajei. Lineage (NCBI taxonomy): Eukaryota > Metazoa > Chordata > Chondrichthyes > Myliobatiformes > Dasyatidae > Hemitrygon > Hemitrygon akajei. The sequence continues at coordinate 5,934,287 of NC_133154.1, forward strand.
AGGGTACGCGTTACCTATGGCGTTGATGTGACGCACAAGTATAAATCAGCCTTGTGGCACATCAGGGAGGGGTGGAGATACTGGTCCAGGGAATATTCACACACCTTAGATCAATGTCCTGCCAAGCCCATTGTCCCTTAACTGATAGATGCAGCTGTGGAGGCCAAGTCATTGGGTATTTTTAAAGTGGAAGTTGGTAAATTCTTGATTAGTAATGTTACAGTATGCACCCAGCTCTGCCAGCCTCCGGGATTTAGACGTTCCGATTCGCCAGAGGACGGATAACTAGCACAGTCCCTTTTAAGATTCTGGCCTGCTCCTCTGAATGGCGGTTATGTTTTGGCACCAAGATTTGGATATTTAAAGAGTACCTGGACTCACGTTCGGTGCTCAATCATCAGCTCAACTTTGGTTCTGTCTGCAATTGGGTTTTAATAAGAAAGATTTCTGTTTTATCAGGACTCTCATCTAGTCTCGTCAGGTCCTCGTCTAGCATGTCGTCAAGAACCCTGCTCTTGTCTCAGTCTCGAAATCATGTTTTGATTCTGGTCTTGGACACTCCAGCACTTGTGTCCTCCCCATCCTCACCTTGGCCTCTCGTCAGAGTTATGGGGAGAAGACAAGGAAATAGGGTTGAGAGGGATAATGAGTCAGCCATGAGCCAACTCAGTGGGACAAATGGCCTGATTGTGCTCCTTTGTCTAATCATTTACCCAAAAATAAATCAAATGCAGCTATTGGAAATCTGAAGTAAAATTAGAAAATACTGTGAACACTCAATAGTTCAGGCAGCATCCACAGAAAGAGAAGCAAAGTTAAAACTGGAAGTCAAAGACACATTATCAGATTAAAGGAGCCCTCTCTCATCTGATCATTCCCTCCAAATAATACTCAGTCTTAGTCAGACAAAACTTTTCTTGAGAAATTCCTACTAACCACTTTTGATTAAGTTGGGCCTTTCTAAATTAAGATTTATACTGTTCTTCAGAACTCATTCCAGTAATTTCCCCACCATTACTGGTAAACCAAGGGCCCTATCATGAGATGGTTTATCCTTTTACAAACAATTTGCAATATGAACACTCATTCATTCCACTGACATTATCCCTGCAGTCATAAAAGTTTATAAATTATGATCCAATCCTTGCAGTTTCCTACTTTACATCCTTTGAGAGGCTGATACATATTTCATGTTGATCTGGATACTTCTTAACACTAAATGTTTCCTTTTCACCCCAACCAATATTTTTATTTAGAGATTAAACTCTGTAACAGACACATTCCAGCCTAACGATCCCACATCGCCCAGCTACACCCACGTGACCAATTACTCTAAAAACCCCGTATGTCTTTGGAATGTGGACGGAAACTGGAGCACCCAGAGGAAACTCATGCCATCACAGGGAGAACATACAAACTCTTTACAGACAGCAGCGTTACTCTAACCACTCCGCTACTGGCCTCCACTTATTGCACACTTCTTAAACCACAGGTGGCGTCATCTCTTTTTTAGAGCTCCTGAAAATTATCCATTGAGAAATGCACCTTCAACTCCTCTTCCAGTCGTGGCTTGCTGATTCGGTCTCCAGTAGTCCTACTTGTTCATTAGTTATCATATTGCTCCTCACGTGTTTATAACATATCTTTAGATTTTCTTTAATCTTTCCTGCAAGATGTTTTTTCACATGCCTTCCCGTTGGTTTCTTAATTACCCCATTAATATCACCCTGGCCTGGAGGTATCATGGTCCGGTCCATGGACTCCAGACTCCGGGTCTTCCGGCTGTCCCTTGTCTCATTTGGGCTTAATCGTTGGCACCTGATTCTTGTCCTGGGGCCGTGAACATAAGTGGCCCTGGGTTCGTGTGTAGGGGCTGATTTGTCTTGTCGGTATCCTGTCCTTGTCTCTGTGTGGGGTTGTCCTGTCGGTATCCTGGCCTGGCTTCTGTGGGGTAAGTCAGCCGTCCTTGCTGTTACCCTATGGTGGGATCTGTCCCTCCTGGTCTTCGCCTCCTTTGGGTAAGTCAGGCTGTCATTGCTGTTACCCTGAGGCTGGGCTGTTCCCTTCCTTCTCTCTGAAGCCCTGTCTGCGACCTCTGCCTGGAGTCTCGCCCTGTTTGGAACTGCCTCTCCATGTCCACGCCTTCTCTAGGTAGGTCCAGCCATTTTGCCACTACCTAGCGTTGGGAACTGTCTCGTTGTGTTCAGCATTCTGTGTAATGAGTTCCGGCCCTACATCCTGTACCCAAGGAGGGTTCCCTGCTCTGTGTTCTGTGTAATGAGTCCCGGCCCTACATCCTGTACCCAAGGAGGGGTCCCGACTCTGTGTTCTGTGTAATGGTCCTGGCCCTATATCCTGTACCCAAGGAGGGGTCCTGGCTCTGTGTTCTGTGTAATGAGTCCCGGCCCTACATCCTGTACCCAAGGAGGGGTCCCGGCTCTGTGTTCTGTGTAATGAGTCCCGGCCCTACATCCTGTACCCAAGGAGGGGTCCCGGCTCTGTGTTCTGTGTAATGGTCCTGGCCCTATATCCTGTACCCAAGGAGGGGTCCTGGCTCTGTGTTCTGTGTAATGAGTCCCGGCCCTACATCCTGTACCCAAGGAGGGGTCCCGGCTCTGTGTTCTGTGTAAGGAGTCCCGGCCCTACATCCTGTACCCAAGGAGGGGTCCCGGCTCTGTGTTCTGTGTAATGAGTCCTGGCCCTATATCCTGTACCCAAGGAGGGGTCCTAGCTCTGTGTTCTGTGTAATGAGTCCTGGCCCTATATCCTGTACCCAAGGAGGGGTCCTGGCTCTGTGTTCTGTGTAATGGTCCTGGCCCTATATCCTGTACCCAAGGAGGGGTCCCGGCTCTGTGTTCTGTGTAATGAGTCCTGGCCCTATATCCTGTACCCAAGGAGGGGTCCCGGCTCTGTGTTCTGTGTAATGAGTCCTGGCCCTATATCCTGTACCCAAGGAGGGGTCCCGGCTCTGTGTTCTGTGTAATGGTCCTGGCCCTATATCCTGTACCCAAGGAGGGGTCCCGGCTCTGTGTTCTGTGTAATGGTCCCTGGCCTACATCCTGTATCCAAGGAGGGGGTCCTGGCTCAGTGTTCCATGTTCCTGTCTCTCCCTCGTCCAAGGCTCAGTGTTCTGCATTCCTGTCCCTTCCTTGACCAAGTCAAGGCTTCAGGGTCTTGTCCAGACCTAGTCACATCCAAGGTCCTTGTCCTGCCCCAGCCACGGCTTTGTGTTCTCATCTTGTCCATGTGCTTCGCTCAGTCCAGGAGTACCTTGCCCAGCCCGGTGTTGGGATTCCCTCGTCCTGTGCTGGGGTTTCCTTGCCCTGTCCAGGAGTCTCACGTCCAGTCCTATGCCTCTCCTCGCCCTGTAGCCACGTCTTGTCCTTGCCTGGTTCTGGAGTCCAAGCCCGAGTCAAGACCCAGGTTCTAGATCCTTGTCCAGTCTCCTAGAGCCCAAGCCCAGGCTCCTAGTTCACAGTTCCATATCCTGGTTCCACTATCCTTGTCAAGTCCTAGTCCAGGCCTGGATTCCTTGTCTCGTCCGGGGGCCTTTGTCATGTTCAGCGTCCTTTCTTCCTCACTTCCCTTGCTTCCTTCTCACGCTTCGACCTGTTCCTGGTAGTTCAGTGTCTGTGTCTTGCTTTTGGGTCTGCTCTCAACGCCGCCCCCCACCCCACCCCCGCATGACAGGAGGAACTTCCGCATATTCCTCCAGGCTTCCTGCGAGTTCAGTTTCTTGGTAACAGAGATGAGATCACTTTTGTGGTATAGAGAATAGCATAGAAAAGAGGGCTCCTACTCTCTTCATGGGAATATCTAACTATCTATCTATCCATCCATTCATCTATCTGACTATCCATTTATCTATCCAATTATCTATCTATTTAGCTATCTATCCATCCATCTATCATCTATGTATGTATGAATCCATGTATCCATCTATCTATCTGTACATCTATCTATTTATCCATCCATCTATATATTTGTCTATCCATCCATCTACCTGTCTGTCCATCCATCTATCCATCATTCTATCTCTCCATCCATTTGTTTGTTTGTTTATTCATTTATTATTTAAACTTTATTTAGAGATCCAGCACAGTAACAGGCCCTTCCGACCAAATGAATCCTCACTGCCCATGTGACCAATTAACCTGCTAACCAGAACGTCTTTGGAACGTGGGAGTTAACTGAAGCACCGAGCGGAAACCACATGGTCGCATTTGTGCCCCTTTGTTACTACCCATGGGGACGTAACCAGCCACGGTTCCCTATTTGATGGGGAATAAGCAGTCAGGGATTCAGGGCACTCTCTGTATTGTATAATGATTAGCATACAGCTCTTGTTGCAATGTGCAGAATCGGGCACCACGGTGGTGTGGCGGTTAGCATGATGCTATTACAGCTCGAGGAGTCCTCTGTACCTACCCATCCACAGAATGCATGGGTTTTCTCCGGGTCCTCTGGTTTCCTTCCACAGTCCACAGACGTACTGGTTGGTGGTTAATTGGTCATTGTAAATTGCCCTGTGATTAGGCTAGGGCTAAATCGGGGGGGTTGCTGGGTGGCGTGAATCGAAGGGCTGGAAGGGCCTATATATCTGTATCTCTGTGTAACTAAATAGAAAAATAAAACACCACAGCCAATTTGCCCACAAAGAACAAACAAGATTCATCACCAGATAATCTAGCTTTGGCCATTTTGGTTGAACAATGATTGTTGGTCAGGAAACCTTGAAAACACTTTGTTCTGCCTCAGACTGCAAACTCGAATTATTGTGCTTACCTAATCGGCAGACGCATTCTTTTGCTTAACATCGCTAATGAAAAATATAACACATTTCATTGTACATTTCAATGTTTCGATGTATGTGTGACAAATAAAGAGAATCTTTAAAGGTCTTTAGATCAGCACTTGATGGAAAGGAATTGTTAGCATTTCAGGTTGAAGCCCTGCATTATGACTCATCCATTGCAGAATTCCTTGAATTTCAGCTGAACGAAACAACTTTCCAAACCATATCAATAGTTGTCAGAAAGGTGGCCAAGTCATACATGTATGTAAGAGCTTATGGTGTCAGGGAAGTGAAATGAATATTGAAAGGTCCAGATCGTGGATGTGGGAGGATGCTTCCTATTGTGGGTGATTCTAAAGTCAGAAGGCACAGCCTCAGAGTGGAGGGACGTCCATATAGGAAAGAGGCGAGGAGGAATTTCTTTAGCCAGTGGGTGGTGCATTGGTGGAGTTCATTGCCACAGACTGCTGTGGAGGCCAAGGCACGGAGTATATTTAAAGCGAAGGTCGATAAGATCTTGATCAGTCAGGACGTCAAAGGTTTATGGGGAGAAGGCAGGAGAATGGAATTGAGAGGATGGAGCCTTGAGCTGAATCGGGGAAGTCGGTTACAAGCCGTATCAAAGCAACGGTGTCCAGGTCTCGGAGCAGATCGAGGCGTGTCTGGTTGGAGATTCAGGTGCCAGGCCAGATCAGAAAGGTCAGGGTGTCGAGGCCAGAGGTGAGGGGCGGGCCAATTCAGATCACTGTTCCATGAATCGGCTCTACGGTGAACTGCACTGATCTACGGGACTCTCTCTGCAGACTTCAATTCAGAACACTATTTTCCTGTGGTTATTGTTTGCACAATGTTTTTTTTCCTCTCTGTACATTGGGTGCTCAATGGTCTTTTTGTTAATGGGTTCTTTTGGGTGTCTTTGTTTTGTGGCTGCCTGTGAGAAGACAAATCTCAAGGTTGTATAATGTATACATTGATAGTAAATGCACTTTGAACTTTGAACATTAAACTTTAAATGCAGCCGTGATAGAAAGGCAGAGTAGAGTTGATTGCCCGAATGGCCTAATTCTGCTTCTATGTCTTATTTTCTTAAGGTTTAAGTGTGTTAGAATGGATTGAAGGTTGATTATTGCATAGTATACAGAATGTTGGAATAAATGGCTCTTTCCCAGATTGGAAGACTGTCCAGTGGAATTCCCCGAAGGTTATTTCTTAACCTGCATTAGTCATTATTTATATCAGAGTGCAATGGAGGGGGCAGATTATACAATATCCAAGTTTGCTGATGACACGAAAATAGGAGAGTTGGCACTTTGCAATGAAGGTAATTGGGCTCTGGAGCCGGATAAATTTAGTATATGGGCAAAATGTTGGCAGATGGTGTTTAGCATGGAGAACTGTGAGGTCATTCACTTTGGTAAGAGGAATCGAAAGCACAACAGATTCTGCAGATGCTGGAAGTCTGGAGTAAAATACACCTGAAGGCAGGAGGAACTCAACAGGTCGAGCAGGGAAGCTGCCTGGCCTCAGTCATAGTAAGGACTAGGCCTCAAGCTGTGGTGCCACCTGCTTACAGCCGGCAGGAGAGAGGCGTTGAGGACACTGGGGGGGGGGGGGGGGCGCTGTGCACAGCCGCCAAACTGGAGTCAGTGTTGAGCCCGAGTTTCGCTTGGCGGAAAACAAGCTGTATTGTGTTCGACTGCAGAGTTCTGAGGCATTTACGGACTCAGGGTCTGGACTTATTTTCTGTGTGGCTATATTTTACTGATATCTCACATGTGCTATGAGTGCTTTGTGCTGTGTGTGACTGTTGGTACTGTGTTTTGCACCTGGGCCCCGGAGTAATGCTGCCTCGTTTGGCTGTATTCATGTATGATCGAATGACAATTGGATTGAATTGAATGGAAGGGCCTTGGCCCAAAACATCATCTGTTTATTCCTCTCCATAAATTCTGTGTGTGCGTGTGCGTGTGTAATGATCATCCAAAGGCACATAATCTCTTCTTGGGCTTCCAGCTGGGGTCCAGGTATCAATTTTAACCAACGTCTCAATGACAAAATCTGCCATCTAGAGTCTGGTGGTATATATGCTCAACTCCCATTGTCTGTCTATCCTGAATTGGTTAGTCCTCAGCGAATCAGGTTTCTACTGTCCCACCTTATTTAAAATCATATTCCAATTCTTGCTTAGAATGAGACCTTTATCTTTGAAAGTTTTATTCTCTAGTCTTATTTCATGGCTTGCTTCATCAGGTAGTCCCAAAAGCCAGTAGTTCTTTGCCACCAAATTCAATCCTTTGGTCATTGCATATCAGACATTCCAGACTACACATCCCTGCTGAAAATGGCAGAGTTTGTCATTGAAGCTTTAGTTAAAATTGACACCTAGACCTGGCTGGAAGCCTGAGAAGAGCTTACGAGTCGTATATGCTGGAAAAGCCCTAGATCCTAAACACAGAGTGGGAATAAAGGAATCCTATTCTGGCTGGCTGCCGGTTACCAGTGGAGTTCCACAGGAGTCTGTGTTGGGATCTCTGCTTTTTACGATGTATGTCAATGGATTTGTGGCTAAATTCACCATTGATACAAAGATAGGTGGAGGAGCAGGTAGTGTTGAGGAAACAGAGAGCCCGCAGAGAGACTTAGATAGTTTAGGGGAATGGGCAAAGAAGTGGCAAATGAAATACAATGATGGAAAGTGTCTGGTCATGCATTTTGGTGGAAGAAATAAATGGGCAGACTATTACTTAGATGGGGAGAGAATTCAAAATGTAGAGTTGCAAAGGGACTTGAAGGTCCTTGGGCAGGTTACCCTAAAGGTTAACCTCCAGGCTGAGTTGGTGGTGAAGAAGGCGAATGCAATGTTGGCATTCATTTCTAGAGGTATAGAATATAAGAGCAGGGATGTGATGTTGAGGCTCTATATATGGCACTCATGAGACCACACTTGGAGTATTTGGGCTCCTTATTTTTAGAAAGAATATATTGACATTGGAAAGGGTTCAGAGAATGATTCCAGGAATGAGAGGGTTACTGCATGATGAACGTCTGGCAGCTCTTGGGCTGTATTCCCTGGAGTTCAGGAGAGTGAGGGGGGATCTCATAGAAACATTCCAAATGTTAAAAGGCCTGAACAGATTAGATTTGGCAAAGTTATTTCCCATGGTAGGGGAGTCTAGGACAAGAGGGCAAAACTTCAGGATTGAAGGACGTCCATTTAGAACTGAGATGTGGAGAAATTACTCTAGTCAGAGGGTGGTAAATCTGTGGAATTTGTTGCCACGAGCAGCTGTGGAGGCCGAGTCATTGGGCGCATTTAAGGCAGGACTAGATGGGTTCTTGATTAGCCAGGGCATCAAAGGGTATGTGGTGAAGGCAGGGGAGTGGGGATGACTGGAAGAATTGGATCAGGCCATGATTGAATGGTGGAGCGGACTCGATGGGCTGAATGGCCTACTTCTGCTCCTATATCTATGGGTTTTTGAAGCTACTTAACAATACTTCTCTGAAAAATCTAGGTACTGAGGGCTATATAGAAATAGCACAGAGAGGAAATTAGACTAGGGCTGATCGCATGAATTCCTTGGAAAAAATGGTTTGCTTTGAATTTCTTGTGTTCTTACATTCATTACATACCACTTGTGCTTTCATAGCAAATTTGATGAGCCCCCACCTGCTCGTGCCCACCGCTCTCTGAAGTACCTCCATAAATGAGCAAAATGCCGACCCTCAGGAAACCGGCTTCCGTGGACTCTGTCCACACTTCTCACTGCCTCGGTAAATCAGCCAATGGACTCAAAGACCCCACTTCACTCCGTTCATTCTCACTTTCATTTCCACCAAGCAAAAGATACAAAAGCCTGGGAGCATGCTCGAGGACATCTGTTTATTTACTGAGATACAACGTGGAGTAGCACCTTCAGGCCCTACGAGCCACACCCCCCTCCCCGGTTTAACCATAGTCTGATCACGGGACAATTTACAATGACCAATTAACCTACCAACCGGCATGTCTTTAGACTGTAGGAGGAAGCTAGAGTACCTGGAGGAAACCCACGTGGTCGCGGGAAGAACGCACAAACTCCTTACAGGCAGCAGTGGAAACTGAACCCGGGTCACCGGTACTGCAAAACGTTGTGCTAACTCCTCCGCTACCGTGCCGCCCTCTCTGCAGCTATTGAATGGTCCCCTCGTAAAATGGACTCTTGACCTCGCAATCTACATCATTAAAACTTGCACCTTCTATCTCCCAGCACAGCTTTTCCTCTGTAACTGCAACACTCACTTCTGCATTCTGTTATCATTTTCACTTATGATTTGTATAGCTAACACACAAAACAATGTCTTCACTACATGTAACAATAATAAAATAATATACCTGTTTATTATCTACACAAAAACAGAGTTTATTTATTTGGAGATACAGCAACCATTAGGTTCTTCCAGCCCAAAGAGCCCAGCACCCCACTGATTCAACCCTAGCCCAATCATAGGACAATGTACTGTATAGTGACCATTTAATCCACTAAGCAGCATGTCAATTGACAATAGGTGCAGGAATAGGCCATTCGGCCCTTTGAGCCAGCACCGTCATTCAATGTGATCATGGCTGATCATCCACAATCAGTACCCCGTTCCTGCCCTCTCCCCATATCCCTTGACTCCGCTATCTTTAAGAGTTCTATCTAACTCTTTCTTGAAAGCATCCAGAGAATTGGCCTCCACTGCCTTCTGAGGCAGAGCATTCCATAGATCCACAACTCGCTGGGTGAAAAAGTTTTTAGATAGATAGATAGATAGATAGATACTTTATTCATCCCCATGGGGAAATTCAACTTTTTTTCCAATGTCCCATACACTTGTTGTAGCAAAACTAATTACATACAATACTTAACTCAGTAAAAAAATATGATATGCATCTAAATCACCATCTCAAAAAGTATTAATAATAGCTTTAAAAAAGTTCTTAAGTCCTGGCGGTAGAATTGTAAAGCCTAATGGCATTGGGGAGTATTGACCTCTTCATCCTGTCTGAGGAGCATTGCATCGATTCCTCAACTCTGTTCTAAACGGCCTACCCCTTATTTTTAAACTGTGGCCTCTGGTTCCCCCCAACGTTAGGAACATGTTTCCTGCCTCTAGCATGTCCAATCCCTGAATAATCTTGTATGTTTCAATCAGATCCCCTCTCATCCTTCTAAATTCCAGTGTATACAAGCCCAGTCGCTCCAATCTTTCAACATGTGACGGTCTTCAGACTGTGGGAGGAAACCGGAGCACCTGGAAGGAAATGCACATGTTCATGGAGAGGATGTACAGACTTCTTACAGATGAAGTCAGAATCGTTCCAAATTCCAACACCTGCTGTAATGAGGTCCACTAACTGCTATGTTACCATGCTTACATTCAAAATTCCCTGTTTACATATGTTGGCTTTATATTCAATGGGTTTAAGTAAAGAGAAACTGATTCCAAGTGTGCTACCTGTCCTGTAATGTACTGAACATTCATTCAAGACCGTTGGGTAGAAAGTCTTCTCAGCAGCATCCCAGGTGAGCCCCCAAATGTCACTAGAGAGACATTGAAGCTAGTGAAGAGGTCGATTAGTCAGGACATGAATGGATAAAGGAAGAAGGCAGGAGCAGCATCTATGAAGGGAAATGGAGAGCCAACTTTCACCCCTCCCTCAAATTCACTCAGTCCATCTCCGACACCTCTCTTCACTATCCTAATCTCTGTCTCCATCTCAGAAGACAGATTATTCACCAGCAACATCAACTGTCCATTACCGTCCATAGACACTGCTGGATCTGCTGAAATCATCCTGTGTATTGTGTATTGCTCCGGGTTCCAGCATTTGCGGCCTCTTGTGCTTCCATATGGATAAAAGGAGGCATTTCTTATCTGTCTTCCAATTCCTTTGCCACCAGCCTTTCCCCCACTTACTGACCCGTCCACCAATGAAAGTTCCGGGATTGTACTCACTGGAATTTGGAAGAAAGTGGGGGGGGGGGAGTCTATCGAAGTTTGAAAGGCCTAGATAGAGTGGATGTGGAGAGGATGTTTCCAAAGGTGGGGGAGTCTAAGACCAGTAGACACAGCATCAGATCTGAAGGGTGTCCTTTCAGAATGGAGATGAGGAGGAATTTCTTTAACCGGAGAGTGGCAGATCTGTGAAGTTCATTGCCATAGAGAGCTGTGGAGGTTAAGTCATTTAAGGCAGAGGTTGATAAGTTCTTGATTGGTCAGGGCATGAAGGAATATGGAGAAAAAGCAGGAGACTGGAGTAGAGAGGGAAAATGGATCCATCATGATGAAATGCTGGAGCAGACCGCATGGCTAAATGGCCTAATTCTGCTCCCCTGTCATGTGGTTTAATTTAGAAGTCTATATTCATCACAACAAGCAGGCATAATTCCGGAGACACCCTCAGTAGAGTCTCACAGACCCAAAGGTACATCACACTTTTATACCCTTCAGATCAATGGTGACAGCAGGTGATTCAATACGGTTACAATGACATTGTTTGCATACTTTGGGTTGACAATGCTTCCTTTGAATTGCATATCTACAGTAGGAAATGCTTCTGAATGTTCAAATAACTTTTCTAATTGCAAGCTTCACTAAACTTATTTATAACGGTGCAAATTACTAAAACCCATAGTCGCTTGGATGGCTTCAGGGCAATTAACATTACCCCACTGTCTGACACCTGTGCAAATGCCTCATTGTCTGTGGGCCTGTTTAACTTCAATTTACAATAAGAACTGGTTCTTGAATTGATATCTGTTATATTCACATACCTCCAGAATACTCCCTAACATAGATAAATAATTGTAGGAGAAAGTAATTGCACAGATATGAGGAAGGTGTAGGAGACTGGGACAATATGGATTGCTCTTAAGGAAAACCAGTCTGGGCTCAGGGGTTCATTTGGCTGGATGCATGTATTTTTGAATGATATTTAAACGTGAACTGCACAGGACTGAATATTCTTCCTTCCACATCTGACATGTGCAGAAACTCGTTCGGCAAAAAAATTCACCTGAGCTTCTGATGAAGTGTATGGTCCAACAATGTGGACGACAAACCTCCCCTTTAAATATTATCACCAAATAATCTAACTAGGCTAGGGTAACAGTGCATTATAACAGATTATCTTTGAACTCTGTGGCTTATAGAAACTGCTTTATCTATTAAAGGAACTTCCAGGAACAGATAGAATCAAATACTAAGAAACACTGTAAAGATGCACTGTGGTTAGATATGGCCTAGTTTTCTTATCAGAGCTTATAAAAACTTATAGGATACAGAATGAAAAAAAATCAAGGGGTTCACTGATAGACATGTGTGTCAAAAATGAAAAATAATAGATGAATTTCTGGAATGAAAAGCTGGACAAAAGCTTTGGATTTTCAGCAGGAGTCCTGATGACAACTTATGAACTAACTTTCAAGACTCGACAATACATGTTCTAAGAAATTTTTATTTATATCCTGCAGGTGAGGCAACACTTCACCAGTGAACCTGCTGGGGTTGACTATTGTGTCCGGTGCTGCCAGCGCTACCTCCTCTGCATCGGTGGGACCCATTGCAAATTGGGGGACTGCTTTTGCTGAGCACCTCCACTCCATCCACCAAAAACAAGACTTCCTGTTGGCCCAAGGTTTTAATTTCAATCCCCATTCCCATTCCTATCCTGACATGTACGGCCCATGGCCTTCTCTTGAGCCATGATGAGGTCATCCTCAAGGTGGTGGAGCAATACCTTTATCGTCCATCTGGGCAACCTCCAATCTGATGGCGTGAGTATCAATTTCTCCTTCGGGTTAAATTCCTCCCCTTCCCCTCTTCTTCAATTCTCCACTCAGGCTTCTTACCTCTTCTCATCTGCCTATTGCCTCCCCTGGTGACTCTTCTCCTTCCTTTCCTCCTATAGTCCACTCTCCTCCCATCAGATTCCTTCTCCAGCCCTCTACCTTCCCCACCCACCTGGCTTCATCTATCATCTTCTAGCTTTCTTCCTTCCACCCCACCCCCCCACCTTTTTATTCTGCCATCCCTCCCCATCCTTTCCAGTCCTTGAAGAAGGGTCTCAACCTGAAACTTCGACTACTTATTCATTTCCATAGACCTGTCCTGTTGAGTTCCTCCAGCATTTTGTGTGTGTGTGTGTGTGTTGCTCTAGATTTCCAGCATCTGCAAACTGTATTGTACTTAATTATTTATCTAATTATTTATTATTAATTGTATTTGCACAGTTTGTCTTTTGCACATTTTTTGTCAGTCTTCCTGTGTAATTTCTCATTATCCCTGTTGTATTTTTGTTTTACTGAGAATGCCGGAAAGAAAATGAATCTCGGGGTAGCATGTGGTGACATATCCGTACTTAAATAATACATTTACTTTGAACTTTGAAAGGGCTCAGCCTGAAATATTGACTGTTTATTCCCTTCCATAGTCGCTGCCTGACTTGCTGCATTCCTCCAGCACTTTGCCTGTGTTGTTCAAGAATTACAGCATCTGCAGAATCTCCTGTGTTTATGAAAAGTTTTGGATTTCCCTTTTGTCTTTCAAAGTCAAATTTATTATCAGAGTGCATACATGTTATAACCCTGACGAGGGACGACTGTGGAGGTCAGGTCACTGGGTATATTTAAAGTGGAGGTTGTTAGATTCTATAACCCTGACGCCCTTACTAATCAAGAATCTAACAACCTCCACTTTAAATATACCCAGTGACTTGGCCTCCACAGCCATCCATGGCAATGAATTCCACAGATTCACCACACTCTGGCTAAAGAAATTCCTCGTCATCTCCGTTCCAGAGGAATGTCCTCGTATTCTGAGGCTGTGTCCTCTGTTCATAGATTCCCTCCACTACAGGAAACATCCTCTCCATGACTAATCTAGGCCTTTCAATATCTGAGGAGTTTCAATAAGATCCCTCTCCCTCACCCTCTCATTCTTCGAAGCTCTGGCTAATACAGGCCTAAAGGCATCAAACACCCGTCCAGTAACTATTTCCCTTCTGAATATTTATTCCCTTCTGAATTCAAGTGTATGGTTGAATGACAATTAAACTTGAACTTGGATTCTCCCCCTCCCCCGTATAGCTTGGGGTTTCTAATGTGCCCCTGTTTCTTTGTCACCACATCTACTCCAGTTGTGGGTGAGCTGCTGGTAAATATCAAAAGGTAGAAACCCACATTCGTGCAGCTATTGAACAGATGTGGCAGTCTCTTGGGATGAATGTGTTCTGTTCAGGTCCTGGGCTAAGTTGATAAGTCGTTAAGACATATAGACCTTCATTTGGCAGGTGAATGAGTTCAGGAACCATAAGATGTAGGAGCAGAAGTAGGCCATTTGGCCCATTAAGTCTGCTTGCCAAACACTCATGGGCTGATCCAATTCTTCCAGTCATCCCCACTCCCCTGCCTTCTCCCCACACCCTTTGATGCCTTGGCTAATCAAGAACCTAACTATCTCTGCCTTAAATGCACCCAATGACTTGGCCTCCACAACTGCACATGGCAACAAGTTTCACGGATTTACCACTCTCTGGCTAACGTAATTTCTCCGCATCTCTGTTCTAAATGGACGTCCTTTAATCCTGAAGTCGTGCCCTCTTGTCCTAGACCTCCCCCACCATGGGAAATAACTGCAAGGTAATATTGTGGTGACAATGAAACATGGTCTCAAAAATGAATATAATCAGGTTGCATGGCCCTTTGCAGCTCTATAAAACCCTGGTTAGACTACACTTGGCATATTGTGTTCTGTTCTGGTTGCCTCAATATAGGAAGAATGTGGAAGCTTTGGAGAGGGTGCAGAGGAGATTTACCAGGATACTGCCTCGATAAGAGAACATGTCTTCTGTGGATAGATTGGGGTTTTACTGTTTGGCGAGGAGGATCTGAAGTGACTTGCCTGGTTCGGAAATTGCACCACCTCAGATCGCAAGACCCTGTAGCGGATTGTGAGGTCACTGAGAAGATCTTCGGGGTCTCTCTTCCCGCCATTACAGACATTTACACCACACGCTGCATCCACAAAGCAAACAGCTTTATGAAGGACCCCACGCACCCCTCATGCAAACTCTTCTCCCTCCTGACATCTGGGAAAAGGCACCGAAGCATTCGGGCTCTCACAACCAGACTATGTAACAGTTTCTTTCCCCAAGCCATCAGACTCCTCAATACCCAGAGCCTGGACTGACACCAACTTACTGCCCTCTACTGTGCCTATTGTCTTTATTGTACTGCCCTGCACTGTTTTGTGCACTTTATGCAGTCCTGTGTAGGTCTGTAGTCTAGTGTAGCTTTTTCCTGTGTTGTTTTACGTAGTTTCAGTGTAGTTCTTGTATTGTTTCATGTAGCACCATGGTCCTGAAAAACATTGTCTCGTTTTTACTGCGTACTGTACCAGCAGTTATGGTGGAAATGATAATAAAAAGTGACTTGATGATAAGAGGCATAGATCAAGTGAGCAGCTGGAGTCATTTTCCCGGGACAAAAATCACTAATAAAGGAGGGCATAACTTTAAGGTGATTGGAGGAACATATAGAGGAAAGTCGGAAATAAGGCTGTTACACAGACAGGTGGGTACATGGTAAAGCCAGATACATTGGGGACATTGGATGAAAGGAAAATGGAGGGCTTTGTGGGAGAGAAGGGTTAGGTTGATCTTAGAATAGATTAAAAGAGGAGCAAGTTCATAAGAATGAACCTAGGAATGAAAGGTTTAATATGAGGAGTCATATATGACTATGGGCCTGTCCTCACTGGAATTAAAGGAATGGGGGGGGGGGGGATCTCATTGAAACCTGTCAAATATTGAAAGGTCTAGATAGAGTGGATGTGGAGAGGATGCTTCCTATAATGAGGAAGTCTAGGACCAGAGTACATATCCTCAGAATAGAGGGACATCCATTTAGAGCAGAGATGAGGAAACATGTTCTTAGCCAGAGGGTGGTGAATCTGTGGAATTCATTTTCACAGATGGCTGTGGAAGCCAAGTCTTGGGATGTCTTAAAGGCAGGGTTGATAGGTTCTTGATGAATAAGGGTGTCAGAGGTAATGGGGAGTAAGGCCCAGGAGAATGGGGTTGAGAGGGATCAGCTATGAAGGAAAGGCAGAGCAGGTTCGATAGACTGAATGACCTAATTCTGCTCCTATGTCTTATGGTCTAAAACATCTGCACAACATCATGGACTAAATGGACTGTTCTGTACTGTTTACGTAAGTTCAGGTTTTATGTTTGTATGGCAAATCTGCAAACAACATGCATGATATAATATAAATACTTGCAGTATCACAGTTAAACTTCTGGATTAGTTCAAAGTAATTAGCAAAGTACATATATTGGAAATAACTCAGAAAATATGTAGCTCAGGTGGTTGAAGGCTGGGCTGAGTTGTTCTCCGATCTTTGCAATCTATTTGCAAAGCTTTTGACACTGTTTGAGGAGACATCATCAATGTGCTGTTAGTTGTGGAGTGTCCTCTGATTGCTTGGCCTTTATATATTTATCAATCAGCTGATTGCTTGTCACTATAGAAACCCAATTGTGATGTAGGGAAGGGGTTTTGTCGCTGATTGGTTGCATGGCAAACTATGCGTTGTCTGGAATTTTGCCCGCATTGGTTTATAAATGGGATCGAGGTCTACGTGTCAGTTTATAGAAGTGTTTGCAGAGAACCATGCTTCTAGAAATTCTCTAATTCCAAGAACGTGGAGTTTTGGTCATGCGTAAACCAACAGCAACGCCGAGGAGAGTAATCTGCAGACCAGAAGAGCAAACCAAGCCATTGGACAAGACCAATGTGGTCCACGAAATCCAGTGTGGGGACTGCAGTAAGTAATATGTTGGCCAATCTGGGAGAAAACTATCCACAAGGATCCATGAACGTCAACTGGCTATAAAGTGGCATGTCCAACTCTCCCTCGTCTCTACCCATGGAGATCGAGAGGGGCACAAGTCCGACTGGGCATCAGTGGAAGTGATGGCACAAGCAAGTACATGGCATGCAAGATAATTCCTAGAAGCATGGTTTTCCATGATCAATCCTATAAACGGACATGTGGAACTCTCTACATGTAATCTCTAGAGTTTACAAGGAATGGTGTGAAAAGTAAAAAAAAAATCCAGTGAGTAGCAGTTCTGTAGGTTAAAAAAATGCCTCGTTAATGAGAGAGGTCAGAGGAGGATGACCAGACTGGTTCAAGCTGACAGGAGGGTGACAGTAACTCAAATAACCACACGTTACAACAGTGGTGTGCAGAAAAGCGTCTCTGAATGCACAACATGTCAAACCTTGAAGTGGATGGGCTACAGCAGCAGAAGACCACGAAGTAGCCACTGAGTGTATATTAATGATGTGTATGTGAATGTAGGCGTTATGATTGGTCAGTAAACAGACAGCACAAAGCTGTGGATAGTGAGAAGGATTGTTTGGGACTACAACAGGATATAATCAGTCAGAAAATTGAGCAGGGAGTTGGCAAATAGAATTCTAGGGGGATTTGAGGGGAATTTTGTTTAAGGACAGAGCATTGGTTATATTTGGAACTCATTGGCTGAGGAGTTGCTCGGGTTATATACACAAAACGTTACAGAAACACAGGAGCCTCCATTAGCAAGGACCACCACCATCCAGGCCATGCTCTCTTCTCACTGGTGCGGGACCTAAGGCTTCAGTCCCACACCACCAGGCTCAGGAACAGGTATTACCCCTCAGCCATCAGGCTCCTGAATCAGCGTGGATAACTTCACTCACCTCAACACTCAACTAATTCCACAACCACTTTCAAGAACTCTAAAACTCATGTGCTCAATATTATTCACTTACTTATCTATTTTTGCTTTGCATTGGCACAGTTTGTTGTCTTTTGCATATTGGTTGTTTTATCAGCCTTTGTGCGTAGCTTTTCATTGATTCAGTTCTGTTTCTTTGCTCTGTCGTTCATGCCTGCAAGATAATGAAGCTCAAGGCAGTATATGATTCCTAAGGTTGTCATAGGCTCCCATTACCTATAAAGTGCTTCAAATGGCATGAGTCTCTAACAGCCTCTGACAACCGAGTCCAATTCTTGGCCTTCTCATGTGGATTAGCTACTAGGCCCATCAGAACTGTATCTGCTGACAAGAGAAGGGGCAAAGGCGGACCACTGGCATCTCATAAGCAGTTGCTTCAGGCAGGTGGGACTCAGATTTTAAACCTCCAATGACGTTCCCGTAGCAAGTGATGTTACCGATCGACTCGCCAGAGCCAGCAGTGCCCTCGGGCGCCTTGAGAAACGCGTGTGGAAGAAGCACCAGCTGTGTCTGTCCACAGAGATCCAGGTGTACCGGGCAGCCGTCATCACCACGTCGCTCTGCGACTCCGAAGCCGGGAGCACTTCCATCAGTAACCGCCTCCGGTCCATCATGGGTATCAGCGGGCAGGATTGTGACTCCAACAACGAAGTCCTGGAGAAGGCTCAACGTCCAAGCACTTTGCTGCTCGAGCAGCTCCGCTGGCCAGGACACTTGTCTCGCATGGACAACTCCAGGTTACCAAAAGCAGTACTCCACGGAGAAATCTCTCATGGCAAGAGAGATCGTGCCGTTCCGTGCAAGAGGTACAAATACCAACATGAGCAGCAGCTCTCTCAGGTCAGTATCGAGGTAAATGAATGGCAACAGCTGGCTTGTGACAGGGACCGCTGGAGAACGCTGATCCACGGAGCAGCCAAGAACCCTGAGGAATCCAGGAGAGCGTCTGCTGAAGGGAAGAGGAGACGCGGGAAGGATCCTACTACCCAAATGCCCGCATCCCAGATGTTCCCGTGCTGCTACTGCTCCAGAGTCTGCAGATCCAGAACTGGCCTCTGCAGTCACCGACGATCCTGCCATCGCTCCTGAGGACTCTTCTTCCCGCCTGATCTTCGCAAGTGAAGAACCTGCCTTCATCACGTTTTAAAGTTTATTTGTTGACATGCAGCACGGAACAGGCCCAGTTTTATCCTAGCCTAATCATGGGACAATTTACAATGACCAGTTAATCTGTGAACTGGTACATCTTTGGACTGTGGGAGGAAACCAGAGCACCCAGAAGAAACCCACACGGTCACGGGGAGAGCGTGCAAACTCTTTACAGGCAACGGTGGGAATTGAACCCGAGTCACTGATACTGTAAAGGGTTGTTCTAACCACTACACTGCCCTGCTGCCCCAACTAAACTTCACTCACCTCAACTCTGAACTGATTCCACAACCAATGAACTTGCTTTCAAGGACTGTAAGACTCACATTCTCAATAATATTGCATTTTGTCGTCTTTTGCACCGCTGTCCATCTTTGTGTGCTGTTTTTCATTGCTTCTGTTGTACGTCTTTGTCCTACTATGAATACCTGCAGAAAATAAAGCTCGGGGTGGCACATTCTAACATGTACGTACTTCGAGAATAAATTTACTTTGAACTTTGAACATTTACACAGATTTTTCATTAAACAAGACGCAGAAGGATATGGAGCTCGTGCAAGGATTAGTGTAGATGGCAAAAATGTTGGCATGGACAAGATCTGAAGTGTCCTTTCCTGGGCTGTATAGCTTTACATGACAATGGATGATTTTCCTTTCTTAGCCTCTGAAAACATCACTTGTGTTCTCACTAGTTCAGCTTGTGCTCTGATATTTTTACCCACAAAGTCGGTGCCTTGTAAATTTAGCAGCCGTGACCTTTGCTATTTAATTTGATGAGATTCTAGGAAAACCACATACTCAATGACTTGAAGGCATGACTTTCCAAGTAAAGCAGCCATCACTGAACAGTGGAATGGACAGAAATGATCTCAATAATGCTCTTAGATTCCACCATTGTCTCTGCTCTTCGCTGGGCCTGCTTTTCACAAGTTAACAATGACAGAGTTATTCAGCGTAAATTAAATTAAAATTTTATTTAGAAAAGGTCACAGAAAAAAGAAACCTTTCTTTCTGTTCTTGAACTAACCAGCCACAAGCGCAGCCTGCGGCCTACAGGGTGGTGAGAGATTGTTAAGAAAACAGGATGTGGGATGCAACCAGAACTATTAACAATTCACACAGAAATTAAATTCAGTATTTAATGTTCAAAATTCTCTACACATCATCCCCATTTATATGAATTGTAAGTGAATTTTGTCCTTAAAGGAGAACTAGATTTTATGTTTGTTTTAATTTGGAGAGTAGAGGTGGTGTAACATACCTAAGTCGGCTTGCAAAACACTCTGGCCCTGTGATGTAAGTGGCCTATTCACCACAATACTGTTCCATCACCATTTACACAGCAGAAACTAACTGGTTAGCTCTGTAATTTAATAATTTGTTTGTTTGGAGACACAGCTCGAAAAAGGCCCATCCGGCCTACTGAGCCGCACTGCCCAGCAACCCTAGTCTAATCACACTGACTGACTAACGTACTAACCAGTACGCCTTTGGACTGTGGAAGGAAACTGGAGCACCTGGAGGAAACCCACGAGCTCATGGGAAGAGTGTACTACATAGGATGCCGGAGTTGAACTCTGAACTGAGATGCCCCATAGTGTAATAGTGTCGTGCTATTCCCAGGTAAGTGTGAATGGAGAGACTATGGTTCCACTTGTTGAAAGATCTGAAACCAGCTGGTGTTGACCACTCAGGACTGGAGATGAGGAGAAATTTCTTACACAGAGGGTGGAGAATCTTTGAAACTCTTTAGTCTAGAGTTCTGAGCAACAGAGTGGGGCAACACACAAGCAGGCCCCTTTGCCTACCACCTTCTCCACGCAGACCTTTTTCTCTATCTCCTGTAGTGGGGGAGATTAGGACCTGGGGGCACAGCCTCAGAGTAGAAGGACATCCCTTTAGAACAGAGATGAGGAGGAATTTCTTTAGCCAGAGGGTGGTGAACCTGTGGAATTCATTGCCTCAGACAGTTGTAGAGGCCAAGTCACTGACTATATTTAAAGTGGAGGTTGATAGGTTCTTGATTAGTCAAAGAGAAATGGCAGAGCAGACTCAATGGGCCAAATGGCCTAATCCTGCTCCAATATCTCAAGGTCTTATGGTCTTAATATATTCAGAACATGCGCTCTTCAGTGTTTACATCAAAGCAAAGCCCTTGAGGATAATGAAGAAGACAGAAGGAACTTAAAAAGGGAACTAGGAAAGCCAGGAGGGGCCATGAAAGTTCCTCAGCAAGTAAGTTTAAAGAGAATCCCAAGGCATTCTGTACATACATCGGGACAAGAGGATAACTGGGGAATGAGTAGGACCACACGACGATAAAGGAGAGAAGATGTGCTTGAAGGCAATGGTTATGGTGTGTTTCTAACTGAATACTTTGCATCAGTATTTACCAAGGAGGACATGGAGGTAGGGAGATCAGTATGGAGTATGCTAATATGCTAGGGCATGTTGAAATAAAGAAGGAGAAAGTGTGGGGTCTTTTAAAGAACATTAAGACCATAACACCTTAAGATATAGGAACAGAATTAGGCCATTTGGCCCATTGAGTCTCCTCACGGCTGATCCATTTTCCCTCTGAACCCCAATCTCCTGCCCTCTCCCCATAGCTCTTCATGCCCTGACCAATCAAAAATCTATCAACCTCTGCCTTAAATATACAGACAGACTTGGCCTCCACAGCTGCCTGTGGCAATGAGTTCCACAGACTCACCACCCTCTGGCTAAAGAAATTCCTCCTCATCTCCATTCCAAAGGGAATTTTGAGGCTGTGTCCTCTGGTCTTAGACTCTCCCACCATAGGAAACTCCATCCTCTTTACAGCCACTCGATCAAGGCCTTTCACCATTCTATAGGTTTCAATGAGGTCACCCCTCATTCTTCTGAATTCTAGTGAATACAGGCCCAGAGCCAAAAGACCCTCTTCATATGACAGGACATTCAATCCTGGAGTAATTTTCATGAGCCTCCTTTGCACTCTCTCTAGTTTCAGCACATCCTTTAGAAAATAAGGGATCCAAACCTGCTCAGAATACTCTAAGTGAGGCCTTACCAGTGCCTTGTAAAGCTTCAACATTACATCCTTGCTCTTATATTCTAGTCCTCTTGAAATGAATGCTAACATCACATTTTATTTCATCGCCACATATTCAACCTGCAAATTAACCTTTAGGGAATCCTGCACAGGGACTCCAAAGTCCCTTTTCATCTCAGTCTTTGTGTATTTTCTCTCTATTTAGACAATAGACAAACCCTTTCATTTCTTCTACCAAAGTGCATGAACATACATTTCCCAACACTGTATTCCATCTTCCATTTCTTTGCCCATTCTCCTAATCTGTCTGAGTCCTCCTGTAGCCTCGCTACTTCCTCAAAACTACCTACCCCTCCACCTATCTTCAGATCATCTGCAAACTTTGCAATGAAGCCTTCAATTCCATCATCCAAATCAATGACACGTAACATAAAAATAATCGGTCTCAGCACAGACCATTGTGGAACATGACGTCACCAGCAGCCAGCCAGAAAAGGCTTCCTTTCTTCACACTTTTTGCTTCCAGCCAATTAGCCACTGTTATATCCATGCTGGAATCTTTCCTGTAATACCAATGGCTTGTAGCTTGTTAAACCGCCCCATGTGTGGCACCTTGTCAAAGGCCTTCTGAAAATTCAAGTTCACATCAGCTGATTCTCCTTTGTCTGTTCTGCTTGTTATTACTTCGAAGAATTCCAACAGGTTTGTCGGGCAAGATTTTCTCTCCAGGAAACCGTGCTGACTATGCCCTATTTTAGCATGAGGACCACATCCTTAGTAATCAACTCCAACATCTTCCCAACTATAGAGGTCAGACTAACTGGCCTATAGTTTCCTTTCTTCTTGAAGAGTGGAGTGACATTTGCAATTTTCCGATCTTCCAGAACCATTACAGGATCTAGTGATTCTTGAAAGATCATTACTAATGCCTCCTCAATCTCTTCATCCACCTCTTTAAGAACTCTGGGCAGTACTCCATCTGGTCTAGTTATCTACCTTCAGATCTAACATGAGGAAATCTGCAGATGCTGGAAATTCAAGCAACACACACAAAATGCTGGTGGAACACAGCAGGCCAGGCAGCATCTATAGGAAAAAGCACATTTTTTTTTTAGAATGGGAATGGGACATGGAATTAAAATGTGTGGCCACTGGGAACGTCAACAGTGCTTCTTCCTATAGATGCTGCCTGGCCTGCTGTGTTCCACCAGCATTTTGTGTGTGTTGTTACCTTCAGATCTATCAGTTTCCCAAGAACCTTCTCTCTAGTAATGGTAACTTCACACACCTCATGAACCCTTACACCTGGGACTTCCATCAAACTGCTGGTGCCTTCCACAGTGAAGATTAACGCAAAATATGTACTTATTCAATTCGCTCGCTACTTTGTTGGCCCCCATTATTACCTCTCCAACATCGTTTATCAGTGGCCTAATTTCCCGTCTCTCTGAAGAAACTTTTTGCATCCTCTTTAATATTATTGCCTATCTTACTTTTGTATTTGTTCTTTACCTCCTTAATGACTTTTTAAGTTGCTTCCAGTTGGTTTTTGAAAGCTTCCCAATCCTCGAACTTCCCACTAATCTTTTCTCTATTATATGCCCTCTCTTTGGCTTTAATGTTGGCTTTGACTTCTCTTGTTAGCCATGGTTGAGTCATCTTTTTCTTTCAAATACTTCCTCTTTAGGATGTATATATCCTGAGCCTTCCAAATAGCTTGCAGAAATTCCACCCATTGCTGCTCTGCCATCTTCCCTGCCAGTGTCTTTTCCAATCAATTCTGGCGAACTCCTCTCTCATGCCTCTGTAATTCCCTTTACTCCACTGTAATACTGACTTCTCCTTCTCAAATTTCAGGGTGAACTTGATCGTAGTATGATTACTCACTAAGGGTTCTTTTTACCTTAAGCTTTCGAATCAATTCCGGTTCATTGCACAACGCCCAATCCAGAATAGCTGATCCTCGAGTGGGCTCAACCACGAGCTGCTCTAAAAAGCCATCCCATAGGCACTCTAGAAATATCCTTTCCTGTAATCCAGTACCAACCTGATTCTCCCAATCTACCTGCAGATTTAGGTCCCTCCCATTGTAACTTTGCCCTTTTGGTATGCATTTTCTATCTCCCTTTGTAATTTGTAGGCAGCATCCTTACTTCTGTTTTAGGGTCTGTATACAACTCCCATCAGGGTCTTTTTACCCTTGCAGTTCCTTAGATCTATCCACAATGATTCAACACCTTCTGGCCCTATGTCATCTCTTTCTAATGATTTGAATTCATTTTTTTACCACCAGAGTAATGCCTTCCTGCCTGTCCTTTCGATACAATATGTATCCTTAGACGTTAAGCTCCAGCTATAATCTCTCAGCCATGATTTTGTGATGCTGACAACATCATACCTGCCAAACTGCAAGCGTGCCTGTATTCCTGTACACCTTCATTCCTGTATTCACCCTTTTCCATGTTGTCGCACCATGCTCAACCTTTTGATGTCTAACTTTGTCTGAGGTCTTACCAACATCTGCCTCCATAACCTCTTCACTAACTGTTCCGGTACTCTGGTTTCCATCCCCTTGCAACTCTAGTTTAAACCCCACTGTGCAGCATTAATAAACCTTCCCACTACGGTATTAATTCCCCTTCACTTCAGGCGCAATCTGCCCCTTCTATACAGGTCCCACCTTCCCTGGAAGAGAGACCAATGATCCAAAAATCTTATGACCTCCCTCCTACTCCAATTCCTTAGCCACATATTAAACGGTATAATCTTCCTAGTTCTAGCCTCACTAGCACGTGGCACAGGTAAGAATTCTGAGATCACAGCCCTGATGGTTCTGCCCTTTAACTTAGCACCTAACTCCCTGAACTTCCTATGCAGAAACTTGTCACTCATCCTACCCAAGTCATTGGTACCTACCTGGATCATGACTTCTGGCTGTTCACCCTCCCACTTAAGAATGCTGAAGACTCAATCCAAGATATCCAAGATCCTGGCACCCAGGAGGCAACATTCCATCCTGGAAACTTGTTCTCACCCACAGAACCTCCTGTCCGTTCTCCTAATGAATCCCCTATCACCACAACATGCCTATTCTTTCCCCTTCCTGTCTGAGTCACAGAGGCAGACTTTGTGCCAGAGATCAAGTCACTGTGACTTTCCTCTGTCAGGCCTTCCACTCCGACAGTATCCAAAGTGATAGACCTGTTGTTGAGGGGGACGGCCACAGGGGTCCTCTGCACTGGCTCTTTAACCCCTTTCCCCTTCCTGACTGTCACCCAGTTTCCTGTGTCCTGCATCTTGGGTGCGACAATATATGTCCTCTACCCCTTCACCCCTTCAGCCTCCCGAATGATCTGGTATTCATGCACTTCCAGATCCACCTCCTGAACACCGTTTGTTAGAAGCTGCAGCTGGATGCACTTCTCACAGCTGGAGGCCTCCCTGCCTTCCTACATCCCACATAAGGAGCATTGCGCTATCTTGCCCACCACCTCTACCTAGAAGAGAAGGAAAAAGACTTGAGTGAGTCCCCTCTTTGCCGAAGCCTCGAAGACCTAAAGCCTTAAGATCACCACTCCGACCATGTCCATCCGGAATATGGCCATTGCAACGATGGCCACTGCACTTACCCCTGCCTTCCTTTAATTTGTTCTTACTGATTAATCCTGAATGCCAATTGGCTGCTGGTCAAACCACTCCTGTCTTTTATCCTTGGGCAGTGAACCTGACTGAACTTCCCTCGTCTCTGAACTTCTGAGAGGATAATCCATTTTAGATGGATAAGTCCCCAGGGGATGAAAGATATTCCAGGTTACTGAAAGAGGAAGGACATGGGATTGCTGGGGTCTTGACCAATATCCTCATGCCCTCTGTAGGCATGGGCGAGGTCCCAGAGCACTGTCAAATAGCTAAGGTTGTTCCATTGTTGAAGAGAAACAGGGATAACCCTGGAAACTACAGACCGGGGAGTCTCATGTCAGTTGTAGGGAATTTATTGAAGAGGATTCTGAAGGATTTTTGAGCGGTTTGAAAACCAAGACCTAATTAGGGACAGTCAGCATGGCTTTGTTCAGGACGAGTCGTGTCTCACTAAATTGAGTTTCTCAAGATGACGAAGGCGATTGAAGGTGAAGAGACGTGGATATTGTCTACATAGATTTTAGCAAGGCGTTGACAAAGCCCCTCATGGGCGGCTCAACCAGACGATTAAGGTGCATGGGATCCACAATGGACTGGTCCTTTGGATCTAGAATTGGCTTGTGTTACAGTACGCGTCCAACCGGGGCAGCCTCCAGCGTTTAGGCGCACCGACGCTCTAATTGGCGGCCACATCTCGGCGCCAAGATTTGGATACGTGCTCAGTCTACGATGGCGTCCAGGATTCTCTCTTTGGATTCTCAACTAGTCTCATCAGGTTCTCCTCTAGCACCTAGTCAAGAACCCTGTTCTCATTTCAGTCTCAAAGTCGTGTTTTGATTCTAGTCTCGGATACTCCAGCACTTGTGTCCTTACCAGCCTCACCAGGTTTCACATCACAGCTTGTCCACAGAAGGCAGAGAATAGTGGTCAATGGGACTTATTCTGGATGGAGGCATGTATTCTGCAGGGATCTGCACTACATATATAATTTCTATAAATGTCAGGATGAAAACATGGATAAGTGAGTGAGTCCGTTTGCAGATGTAATAAAGATTGGTGGCATTGTGGATGAAGACTGGTGAAGAATATGTGAGATATAGAGCAATTGAAGATTTGCGGGGAGAAGTAGCCAATGAACTTTAACCCAGCTAAATGGGAAGTGCTGCATCTTGGGAGATCAAATGTAATGAGACACTGCACTGTTAGCGGCAAGACCCTTGACAGTATTAATGAGCAGAGGGGTGTTGGGGTGCAAGATCATGACTCCCTGAAAGTGGTTGCACAAGTTGACAGGGTAGTAAAGGCTTATGGCGCGCTTGCCTTTAGTAATCAGTTGAGTAATTGAGTTCAAGAGCTAGGAGGCTGTGCTGCAGCTTTATAAAACTCCAGTTACTCCACATCTGGAGTATTGCATCTAGTTCTGGTTGCCCCACTGTAGGAAGGATGTCCAGGCTTTGGAGAGGATGCATAAGAGGTTTAGCAGGATGCTGTCCACTGTAAAGCAGGCCGCCTACACTACAATGAGGGCCACTCCACATTTGACATGAAATTGTTGTCTTGCTGTAAAAGCATTCACCCCAATCACCCCCGCTACTTGCTTCCCCATCCTTTCTCTTGCGTATTCCCCTGCCAGCAGGCAAACGCACAGACAGCCGGTGCCAGTTGGAGGTACGGCAGCGCGGCAGGTAGTGCTGCTGTCTCTCAGCCAAAGCAGCCTGGGCTCGGCCATGACCTCCAGTGCTGTTAGACCATGAGGTAAGACATGGGAGCAGATGAGGGCATTCAGCCCGCTGAATCTGCTCCGCCATTTCTTATCCCTCTCAACCCCGTTCTCCCGCCTTCCCCCCGTGGTTGTGCACGAATTACAGATGTCTGCTTTATCAAACGGAAGGCTGGCCCTCATTGCTAGAAGGATCGACGTTAAGAGCAGGGAGATTATGCTGCAGCTGTACAGGGTGCTGGTGAGGCTGAACTTGGGATACCTTCCTTGAGGGAAGGTATACTGGCTTCGGAGGCAGTGCAAAGGAGGTTTGCCAGGTTAATTCAGAAAATGAGGGGGTGAGCCTATAAAGAGAGCTTGAATTTCCCAGAAGTACCACGCCACAGTTAGTGCGACGCTATTACAGCTCGGGGGGCATCAGACTTCAGAGATCAATTCCAATGTCATCCTCATGGAGTGCGTGGATTTTCTCCGGGTGCTCCAGTTTCCTCCCACAGTCCAGCGATGTACCGTTTGGTGGGTTAACTGGCGATAGTAGATTGCGCCACAATTCGCTCGGGTAGAATTGGGGGTTGCTGGGAAAGGCTCACTCCGCGCGGTATCTCTAAATAGATATGCTTGCTGGAATTCATAAGAATTTTATAGAGGCACATGAAATTAAAATAGAGGCAGGGAAGTCTCACTGAGCAGTGAGACTAGAACCAGGAAACGTGGCCTCAGTATTCAGGAGAGTAGGTTTAGGATGGAGAAGAGGAGAAACTACGTTCCCAGAGAGCAGCAGAGCTATGGAATTCTCTACCTGGAGAAGCAGAAAAGGCCACCTCACTAAATAGACTTAAGACACAGTTAGATTTTTGTACAGCAGGAGAAATTAGGGTTATGGGGAAAAGACATAACCCGAATGGAGCAGAGTCCATGGCCAGATCAGCCATGATTTTACAGATGGCAGCACAGACTTGACAAACATGATAGCCTCGCTCCTCTCTCTTAAAACCTTAGATCTCAATTGAGTAGGAAATCTTGCAACGATCTGCACGGGGCTCCTTTGTTACCTCACTGTTACGGGATGTTTGGCAACAGTGTGTGGTGCAGCTAAGCCCTCTATTGCCTTGCAAAGGGTGCGGGCTATGCCCCTGGCTGGGGTTGTTCCACAGCCCCAGACCGGGGTGGAATTCAGAGCGTTCATGCTACAGAACGTGCAGGAGGTCAGCGGGCTCTCCGCAGCGCCACAAGCCTCAAGTTATATCAACGTTTCGGAGCAAATTTCTTTGAAACTCACAAGCACTCGACGTGGTTAGATATAGAATCTGTGTCAGGGTGGGGAGGGGGAGGAGAGTGTTACTTATGCAAAAGCCACAGAAAGGACCACAAATTATAACAGGCACTGTGCCCAAATTCCTGGAGTTGGGATTATCCAAAAGCGTTTCTTCCTGCAAATTTCTCGGAACAGCAATGCCTGAAATAATCGGCAATCATTTATGTCCAAGAAATGAGATTAACCCTAACTACTCCTTGAAACTTCTAGAAGCTGCTGTGGGTTTTACTTGCTTGAGTGTGTTGCATGGTTGACATTCGAGGATAGAGCCCAATAAAGTGGCCACTTTATTAGGTACACCTGTACACCTGCTCATTAATGCAAATATCTAATCAGCCAATCATGTGGCAGCAAGTCAATGCATAAAAGCATGCAGACATGGTCAAGAGGTTCAGTTGCTGTTTAGGCAAAACATCAGAATGGGGAAGAAATGCGATCTAAGTGACTTTAATGGTAGAATGATTGTTGGTGCCAGACAGGGTGGTTTGAGTATCTCAGAAACTGCTGATCTCCTGGGATTTTCACACACATTAGTCTCTAGAGCTTACAGAGAATGGTGTGAGAAACCAAAAAAACAACATCCAGCAAGTAGCAGTTCTGTGGGTGAAAATGCCTTGTTAATGAGAGAGGTCAGAGGAAAATGGCTGGATTGGTTCAAATGACGGGAGGGCACAGTAAGTCAGATAACCACATGTTACAACTGTGGTGTGCAGAAGAGCATCACTGAGTGCATAACACTCCAACCCTTGAAGTGGATGGGCTGCAGGAGATACCAAATAAAGTGGCCACTGATCAGCTTTGACGTCCTTGATGAACCCAAGAATGATCCCTTTATTCTTGACCAAGACTCTGTCTGAATAGTCCACAATCCACGATGGCTATTAGTCTTCCAGTGGCTTCTGACTCTTTACAGGAGTGTGTCCATTTCTGTGCTGGAACCTCATGGTTGGGTTAAGCTTGGTGACAAAGAGTCCTCAATCTGAAACAAACTCCATTTCACTTTCCATGGCTGCTTGACCTGCTGATTGTCTCCAGTGCTTCATGGTTTCATTTCTGCTTACCCTGCCCCTTGGAGCATCCCACGTCTGGTCTTCTGTAAACACGAGGCAAAGAGGACCAGGGAGCCATTTATCTCTCAGATTGAGCCACAGATCCCAGCTCCTGAGACCAATGGAGTGTTTGCTTTGATTTCCCCCCCCCCCCACCCTCTCTCATCATCTGTCTGTCTTGTACCGGAGGTGCCAACTCTCGGTTTGGCCAAGTGAAATAGGAATTGATATGAAAGGAGAGGGGAGTACCGAATTAAAAGTATTATATATGAATGCACGAAGTATAAGGAATAAAGTAGATGAGCTTGAGGCTCAATTGGAAATTGGCAAGTACGATGTTGTGGGAATAACTGAGACATGGCTTCAAGCGGACAGGGCCTGGGAAATGAATATTCAAGGATATACATCTTATCGAAAGGACAGACTGACTGGCAGAGGGGATGGGGTGGCTCTGTTGGTGAGGAATGATATTCAGTACCTTGTGAGGGGGGGCATAGAATCAGGGGATGTAGAGTCAGTATGGATAGAACTGAGAAATTCTAAGGGTAGAAAGACCCTAATGGGAGTTATCTACAGGTCCCCAAACACCAGTCTGGATGTAGGGTGTAAGTTGAATGAAGAGTTAAAATTGGCATGTCGCAAAGGTAATGATACAGTTGTCATGGGGGATTTCAACATGCAGGTAGACTGGGAGAATCAGAATGGTACTGGACCCCAAGAAAGGGAGTTTGTGGAGTGCCTCCGAGATGGATTCTTAGAACAGCTTGTACTGGAGCCTACCAGGGAGAAGGCAATTTTAGATTTAGTATTGTGCAATGAACTGGATTTGATCAGGGACCTCGAGGTAAAGGAACCATTAGGAGGTAGTGACCATAATATGATATGTTTTAACCTACAATTTGAGAAGGAGAAGGGAAAATCGGATGTGTCAGTATTACAGTTGAACAAAGGGAACTATGGAGCTATGAGGGAGGAGCTGGCCAAAGTTCAATGGAACAATACCCTAGCAGGGAAGACAGTGGAACAACTATGGCAGGTATTTCTGGGAATAATGCAGAAGGTGCAGGATCGGTTCATTCCAAAGAGGAAGAAAGATCCTAAGGGGTAAGGGGTGGCCGTGGCTGAAGAGGGAAGTAAAGGGCAGTATAAAAATAAAAGAAAAGAAGTATAACATAGCAAAGATGAGCGAGAAACTGGAGGACTGGGAAGCTTTTAAAGAGCAACAGAAGATAACAAAAAAGGCAATATGCCAAGAAAAAATGAGGTACGAAGGTAAACTAGCCAAGAATATAAAGGAGGATAGTAAAAGCTTCCTTAGGTATGTGAATAGCAAAAAAATAGTTAAGACCAAAATTGGGCCATTGAAGACAGAAACGGGTGAATTTATTATGGGGAACAAGGAAATGGCAGATGAGTTGAACAGGTACTTTGGATCTGTCTTCACTAGGGAAGACACAAACAATCTCCCAGATGTAATAGTGGCCAAAGGAACTAGGGTAAAGGATGAACTGAAGAAAATTTATATTAGGCAAGAAATGGTGTTGGATAGACTGTTGAGTCTGAAGGCTGATAAGTCTCCGGGACCTGATGGTCTGCATCCCAGGGTACTTAAAGAGGTGGCTCTAGAAATTGTGGATGCATTGGTAATCATTTTCCAATGTTCTATAGATTCAGGAACATTTCCTGCTGATTGGAGGGTGGCTAATGTTGTCCCACTTTTCAAGAAAGGAGGGAGAGTAAACAGGGAATTATAGACCGGTTAGCCTGACGTCAGTGGTGGGAAAGATGCTGGAGTCAATTATAAAAGAGGAAATTACGACACATTTGGATAGCAGTAGAAGGATCAGTCTGAGTCAGCATGGATTTATGAAGGGAGAATCATGCTTGACTAATCTTCTGGAGTTTTTTGAGGATGTAACTATGAAAATGGACAAGGGAGAGCCAGTGGATGTAGTGTACCTGAACTTCCAGAAAGCTTTTGATAAAGTCCCACATAGGAGATTAGTGGGCAAAATTAGGGCACATGGTATTGGGGGCAGAGTACTGACATGGATTGAAAATTGGCTGGCTGACAGGAAACAAAGAGTAGTGATTAACGGGTCCTTTTCGGAATGGCAGGCTGTAACCAGTGGGGTACCGCAAGGTTCGGTGCTGGGACTGCAGCTGTTTACAATATACATTAATGATTTAGATGAAGGGATTAAAAGTAACATTAGCAAATTTGCCGATGACACAAAGCTGGGTGGCAGTGTGAAATGTCAGGAGGATGTTATGAGAATGCAGGGTGACTTGGACAGGTTGGGTGAGTGGGCAAATGTATGGCAGATGCAGTTTAATGTGGATAAATGTGAGGTTATCCACTTTGGTGGCAAGAACAGGAAGGCAGATTACTATCTAAATGGAGTCAAGTTAGGAAAAGGGGAAGTACAATGAGATCTAGGTGTTCTTGTACATCAGTCAATGAAAGCAAGCATGCAGGTACAGCAGGCAGTGAAGAAAGCTAATGGCATGCTGACTTTTATAACAAGAGGAATTGAGTATAGGAGTAAAGAGGTCCTTCTGCAGCTGTACAGGGCCCTGGTGAGACCCCACCTGGAGTATTGTGTGCAGTTTTGGTCTCCAAATTTGAGGAAGGACATTCTTGCTATTGAGGGAGTGCAGCGTAGGTTCACAAGGTTAATTCTCAGAATGGCGGGACTGTCATATGTTGAAAGATTGGAGCGACTGGGCTTGTATACACTGGAATTTAGAAGGATGAGAGGGGATCTGATTGAAACATATAAGATTATTAAGGGATAGGACACACTGGAGGCAGGAAGCATGTTCCCGCTGATGGGTGAGTCCAGAACTAGAGGCCACAGTTTAAGAATAAGGGGTAGGCCATTTAGAACAGAGATGCAGAAAAACTTTTTCACCCAGAGAGTGGTAGATCTGTGGAATGCTCTGCCCCAGAAGGCAGTGGAGGCCAAGTCTCTGGATGCATTCAAGAGAGAGTTAGATAGAGCTCTTATAGATAGCGGGGTCAAGGGATATGGGGAGAGGGCAGGAATGGGGTACTGATTGTGTATGATCAGCCATGATCACAGGGAATGGCGGTGCTGGCTAGAAGGGCCGAATGGCCTACTCCTGCACCTACTGTCTATTGTCTATTGTCTATTGATAACTGTCCAGCCTCTTCATAACACTGGACAACAAACTATTTCGAAAGTGTTGCTTCCTCAGAATTTTTTTTGTTTATGATAGACCCCTTGAAACTGAATACAAATATAACTTCAAACTACTTGTATCACTTAGGAATTTGGAAAAACAAGAAATTAACTTTTATCAAATGTAATATGTCTTATTGCATAATGGTGCTAAAGATTTGCAATAGTGCAACTAGGCTAAAAATGTTTTGTTGGTGATTTTCATTTGTACTCAGTGTCTGAGGCTTCTCGCTTAAGTGTCCAACAATAATCACACGGCATTGATGGATTCCAGTTGCCCTGATACTGTTTCTCCATGACCGCAGTGTCCCGGTGAAACCTTTCACCATGATCGTCACTGACAGTGCCAAGATTTGCAGGAAAGGTCTAAATGGGAATGCAGAAAATGAATCTTTAGTGACACGTGGCACTTCGTGGTTTTGCATGCTGGAAGCACGTTGTCAACCAGCTGCATTTAGTTTGGTGCTCTGTAGATGCCAAGAAAATTTTCAACAGCAGGTTTTATCAATGCCTTCCAGGTGATTTTCTCTGGTCCCACCAGAAGTTTTTCAAATTATCTGTCATTGACGACCTGTTGATTTTTGGATGAACAAAAATGCCTTCTTTAATCTTGTTCTCACCTGTGGCAATGAATTCCGCAGATTCACCGCCCACTGGCTAAAAAGAAACCCTCCTCACCTCTGCTCTAAAGGAGCATCCTTGCTTGCTGAGGCTGTGCCCTCTGGTCCTGGACTCTCCCACTACTGGAACCACCCCCTCTCCACATCCACTCGATCTCGGCCTTGCAACGTTCTCCTAAACTCCAGAGAGTACAGGCCCAGAGTCATCAAAAGCTCCTCGGGTCGTAGGTTAACCCTTTTATTCCCAGGATCATTCTCTTTCTCCTGTGGACCCTCTCCAATGCCAGCACATCCTTTCTTAGATATGGGGCCCAGAACTGCTGACAATACTCCAGGTATGGTCTGACCAATGCTTTACAAAGCCTTAGCATTACAGTACTGAGATACAGAAGAAAAAGGCTATTGAACTGTGGAAAGAACCACAGCTGTTGTTCAGGGCAGTAACAAGGAAAGTTGTGGCATGTGAGGCTGTGAAACAGCATGATACAGTGAACTGTGAACACGTTTATCACTTCAACATCTTTCAGTGGAACACAGGCTTTGTGCTAGATAGATAAGTGAGCAGAAAATCTTCAGAATCTCTGTGTGAAGGAGATACCCCTTCCACGGAGGAGCCATGGGGCAATGGTCAGAGCAAAATTCCAGAATAGCAGCTTATCTCTCAGCAAAGTTGGGATCCTTCCCCAGCGAGCCATTAACGATGAAGACTTTGACACCATTCTTCCCTTGACTATTCTGACATGTCTCCTGAGTGCTGATAGGAAACAGCTGAGCCCGTCTGATAACGTTCCAAATCGGTCAAATTTGACATTGAATAGCGAGAATCCAAGGACTCTGGGAGGAAACAATGAGGACTGCACCCTTCCCTTCAGGCTCTCTTCACACTACCCCCATTGGGCAAGAAGTGCTGGAGACTTAGATCAGATGATGGATACTGCTTTCCTACCGCAGTTTCTCATGTACATGCTCAGTGGCCACTTTATTAGGGACGGGAGGCACCTTATAAAGTGGCCACTGGGTGTATATTTTACATTGACTTGTTAGATCCATTAGCAGTAACAGGGAAAAAAAAACCCAGCCTTAAAAGTAGATTTTGGTGCTTCTGACTTTGTATCGCTACTCACCACACCTTTAGTTAGGTTAAGAAGTCATAGGAAACTTTAAGCAAACCACTTATTAAACCAAGGCCAATTGCAAGAGATTCGAACTGTCTCTGGAAACTAATTAGAATAGCCAATCAAAAGCAGGTTGATAGCCCAGCAACAGAAACCTGACTGTACTTCAACATGCTGGTGAGATTTTTCTGAGAGTATTTAAGCCCCTCTGTAGGAAGGACATTGAGGCTTTGGAGAGGGCGCAGAAGAGGCTTACCAGGATGCTGCCTGGTTTAGAGGGCTTGTGCTATCACGAGGCTGGATAAACTTGGGCTATTTTCTCTGGAACGTTGGAGGCTGAGGGGAGTTTTAACATTTATGAGAAGCATAGATAGAGTTCCTTTTTCCCCAAAAGAAATGTCTAATACCAGAGGGCAGAGAGAGGGTAGGTTCAAGGGGGATGTGAGTGGTAAGTGTTTTACTCAGAGTGGTGGATGACTGGAATGTGCTGCCTGGTACGGTGGTAGAGGCAAATACATTAGAGGCTTTTAAGAGACATTTGGATAGGTACATAGATGTGAGGAAGATGGAGGGATATGGTCAATGTGTAACTAGAAGGGATTAGTGTTTGGGTGTTTTTGATTTGCTTTTTAGCTGGTTTAGCACAGCATTGTGGGCTGAATGGCCCTTTCTGTTCTGTACGCTTAAACGTTCTATGTTCTATGATGCTCTGCCCATTGTACAGAAGTGCCACAAGTCACAGCCTGCGGCCTACACAAGTGATCATGCCTATGGATACCGTATGCCATGCCCACCGGATACTGTGACATCAACAGCCCTGATTGTTTATCTGGGGGCATTATGCAGGGTGGGGAAGAAGCACGATCTGATCTACCTGGAAGCATAAAAGTTTGGGGTGGCAACTGCTCTGCACGTGACCACAAGGAACCACAGAGTTGGGAACACAGCTCAACGCATCATGGAAACCAGCCTCCCCCCCACGGACTCTGTCTACACTTCTCACTGCCTCAGCATAATCCTAGACTCCATCCAACCTCGAACATTCTCGATGTTCTCATCTTCCATCAGGAAAACAATACAAAAGCCTGGATACACGTACCACCAGGCTCGGACAGCTTCTACCCCACTGTTGTAAGAGTATTGAATTGATTACCTAGTACGATATCTTGGACTCTTAGCCTCACAGTCTACCTCATTATAATCTTGCACTTTATCGTTCACAAGCACTGCACTTTCTCTGCAGATTTTACACTTTATTCTGCACCGTTACTGTTTTATCCTGATTCTACATCAATGCTCTGTGTCATGATCTAATCTGTGTCAACAGTATGCAAGACCAGCCTTTCGCTATGCAGTACCTCAGACAGGAATAAGCTAATTCCAATTTCAGTTCTATTTCTGATCCCAAATGGGATATTGGCTCATTAGATTTATTTGCTTCGAGATACAGCGTGGAATTGACCGTTCCAGCTTCTCAGGGTACGTCGGCCAGCGATCCCCGATTTAGCACTAGACAGTTTATAGTGGCCGATTAACCTAACTAGTACGTCTTTGGACTGTGGGAGCAAACTTGAGCACCCAAAGAAAGCCAAAGCATTCAATGGGGAAGATGTGCAAACTCCTTACAGATGACGTTGGAATTGAACTCCGAACTTAAACGCCCCGAGCAGTAATACCATCATGCTAACCATGGCACCTGTGGTAGGCTGTCCTACGGAAGCAGTGAGACGCGGGTTAAGGGGAGCCAGGGCTGGTCCGTAGCAATGGAAGTTTGGACTATGATGTGGAAACACTGTGAGACAGGGAAAGGGGAGCCAGCGCTGGTCCAAATCATAGATGAATGCCTCACAGAGTGTCCTCATCCATCTCGATTCCATTCAAAGAAAGGCTCTCAGGATTATAGGTGTAGATGAAGCCACAGCCCGTGAGAAGCTAGCAATCAGTAGCTTACACCACAGATGACAGGCTGCTGCAGCTACTGTGCTATACAAAATGCACACCCGCCACAGCCCTGCAGACCTTCAAACCATCTTATGAGAGACGGCGCACCACACAATCGAGTTTATCTGTGCCTGCCCATGCTGTTTCTATCCCTGATGCAAGAACCTAGACGTGGGATAGAAGCTTCCTTCACTGTGCCATCAGAATTTGGAACAGCCTTCCAGATGCTGTGGTTGGAAACATCTGCGACGATGGGGTCCAAACCTTCGAGTGCACAAACACCGATCATCTCTGGGAGGGAAGTCACAAGCTTCTTCATAAGCTATCATGAAGGGGACCAGGATGGCAATGCTTGGTTGTTGGCAGGTAGGGTTAATACCTGACTTTCAAGAGCACTTGTGAGTTATGTTCCAGTTGGACTTAGTCCTTAAACTGCTGGAGAACGGTGTGGAAAGAACAGGCGCTATTTGTTTGTGTTCTATCACTGAGCAGCAGTGAACCATCTGACTGGCCTATCAGAGTTCTCTTTGGGAACTAGTTGACTTGATCAGCATTTCTGATCTGGCTGTTGTTCACGATTGCGCTTAATAAATAAAAAAAAAATGGGAATTTTGGGATATGATGTGGGAATACTGCGAGACAGGGAAAAGAGAACCAGTGCTGGTCCGTAGCAATGGGGATTTTGGGCTATGATGTTGACATACTGTGAGACGTAAATAAGAGGAATTCATGAACACACGCATGAACAGAGATGCTGGAATCTGGAGCCAAAACACTGGAGGGACTCAGCAGATCAGACAGCATCTGTGGAGGGAAATGGACAACGTTTCAGGCCAAGATTCCTCAATTGAACTGAAAGAAAGCGTGGAGGGAGTGTAAAGAGGTGGAGGGACGGGATGGAGCAAAAGCTGGCAGGGGATATGCAAATCCAGGTGAGGGTGACAGGCAGGTGAGTGGGAATGATATCAGAAACTGGAGGGGCGAAGGATGGAAGTGACAAAGGGCTGAAGATGATGGAGCCTGGGAAGAGAGGAAGGTTGAGCACGGCGTTAAGGGAGGGAAGAGGGGAAAGGAACTGATGAAGGAGTGTGAGAGATGGGAAGATGGAGAGAGTGAAGGAGGGGGAAGAGATAGGGTAATGGAGGAGGCAAGACAGTGGTTATATTTCATTAGGGGTTTAAGGAGATTTGGTTTGTCACCTAAAACACTCAAAATCTTGTACCATGGAGAGCATTCTGTCTATTCTGAATCACTGTCAAGTATGGGGGTGGGGGTACTGCACAGAATCGAAATAAGCTGCTGAAAGTTGTGAACTCGATCAATTCCATCATGGTTCCCAGCCTCCCCGTCATCCAGGTGCATCCAAAAGGCAGCGTCAGTTATTAAGGACCCCCATCGCCCAGGACCTGCTCTTCTCTCGTTGCTACCATCAGGTGGGAGGTAAAGGAGCCTGAAGGCACACACTCAGTTATCCAGGAACAGCATCTTCCCCTCTGCCATCCCATTTCTGAATGGACATTTAACCCATGAACACTAACTCATTTTTTAAATATTTGCACTATTTTTAATTTAACTATTTTAATGTATGTATACATATTGATTTATTTTTTTCTCTATATTAGTCATGTATTGCATTGTACTGCTGCTGAGTTAATGAATTTCATGACAAATGCTGGTGATATTAAAATGGCTGGTCACTGAGAGATCCCACCACCATGGAGGACGAAGCAAAGGTGGTCAGGGAAGAATTCATGATCTTGGTGCTGCCGTCTGGCAGGAGGTACCAAAAGTCCCATGTCACCAGATTCAGGAACTGCTACTTTCCTCCAAACAGCAGGTTCTCAAACCTGAGCTGAGCTACACAACTCTGAACCCCAACTCTGAACCCAACTCAGCATTGGAACACTATGGACCTTCTCTTGCATTCAGTAGTAATCAATTCTGTCCTTGTTTTCTTTTTCACTGTTTTGGTTCACTGACTGGTATTTTATATATAATTTGTGCACAGTTTATCTCCTGTGTTGTATCGTTCAGAGCAACTCACAGGAAATGCTGACAGAACTCAGCTTGGTTGAACTTGGTCAGGCAGCATCGATGGAAATGAATAAACAGTCGGCATTTCAGGCCAAGATCCTTCTTCAAAGGAAGGGGGGAGAAGCCGGACTAAGAAGGTAAACTGAGGAGAGGTGATTGGTGGAAAAGGCAAAGGGCTGAAGAAGAAGGAATCTGAGAGGAGTTGAATGTGGACTGTGGGAGAAATGGGAAGGAGGAGAGGCACCAGGGGGAGAATAGTAGGCAGCTGAGGGGAAGAGATAAGGGAAATGAAGAAGAGGGAAGGTGGAGGGGGAAGAATTACCGCATGTCAGAGGAATCGATGTTTATGCCATCATTTATATACAAGCCTGTGATGCTGCCAAGCAAATTTTTCATTGTACCTGTATCTCACTGTTCTTGTGCAGATGACAATAAGCTCTTTCTGAATCTCGTGATCCAGGAAGAGGGGGAAGTAGAGCAATGCTAACGCAGTGCCAGTGCCAGTGAGGGTATGAGAGTGGGAATAGTGTGTAAAGGCTGTTAGAGTTAGAGTTGTTCAGCTGGAAAACTGAAGCCAGTCAGGACTGTTCTGGGCCTATAGTTGTTACTCAAGGTTGAATGTTCAAAAAGTTCAAAATAAATTTATTATCAAAGTACGTACACACTCGGTGGCTATTTTATTGGGTACACGTGTACACCTGCCATAAATCAGTGAAGCACGTTTGAAGTGTAGTTATACCCAGAAAATCCCAACCAGTGAATTCCTGAGGAAGCAACCTGTCCTGAAGAATCGGCCTTCTGGTTCAGACTCCAGCCAAAGCAACTATCCTCTCAGCACAAGCCTCGCCAACTGTCGTCGTTGTCATGGTTACCCCTCGAGGTCGAGGATGATGGTCTTCATTCCGTTTCCACAGAGCGAAGAGGCCTATGTGTGTATTTATTTAATGTGTACTTGATGTTGCACTCCAAGAAGCACACGATACTTCACAAATCAACCAACTGATTCCAATGGCATGGAAACCACGACGACTGGAGCTGATGGATTTGTTGCAGCCTTCATCCGCCTTCACAGCCGTTGAGTTCGAAGTAACCTTGTCGGCCTGTTCCACTGTTGAGGCCTTGTGGTTGGATTGTTCTTTGTCAGGGACCTCACCCTCGACCTTACCGCCAGGGGTGACCCTACCAGGAGCATAGCTCCAGACGGCATCACTCTCGGGATCTCAGGACAAGGTGACAATCCATGGAGAAGTCTCGCCAACCACTTCAGTGTTTTAGGTATTTCCGAGAAATTAGTTATTTAATTATGTTACTGCGCTTGGCCTGTGAGTACCCTGAGCCTTCCTCCAGGGAGCTATAAGCACACTGCTGAACACAGTGAGAGAGACACTCCCCTGAGACCTTGAAGTGACTGCTGAATTTTTAAATGTCCTAGATAGAGTGGGTGTGGAGAGGATGTTTCCGATAGTCTAGGACCAGAGGGCACAGCCTCGGAAAAGAAGAACATCCCTTTAGAACAGAGATGAGGAGGATTTCCTTTAGCTGGAGGGATTGTGCAATTCATTGCCTCAGACAGCTTTGAATGCCAAGCCACTGAAATGAGTGTTGTTAGGTTCTTGACAAGGACGTCA
Source organism: Hemitrygon akajei (assembly GCF_048418815.1). Taxonomy (NCBI): domain Eukaryota; kingdom Metazoa; phylum Chordata; class Chondrichthyes; order Myliobatiformes; family Dasyatidae; genus Hemitrygon; species Hemitrygon akajei. The sequence continues at coordinate 5,974,346 of NC_133154.1, forward strand.
AAGTTACAGAGAGCAGGCAGGATGGTGGGGTTGAGAGAGATAATAAATCAGCTACGATGGAATAGCAGAGCAAATTCAGTGGGAAGAACGGCCATATTCTGCTCCTACGTCTTATGTTCTATGTTTCATCACAAGGAAAAGCTCCTTGCATGTTCATCGATATATCTGGTAGAGACATGATGTTAAGGACAGAAAAGAAATATACATTTATATCTAAAACAGCAACTAAATTTTATATTTAAAATGTATCATAAGCTCAATGAGCATCAGGTGACACAGTGTTGTAGAGGAGGCTCCTGTGCAGTATCAGGCTTGACCCTCTGCTGGGTGACGGCAGCAGTATGTGTGCAGACAGAGGACACGCCCTTTCTGGGAAGCCATGGGTCCTTCATTTTCTGGGAAAGGCAAGTTGTGACGCAACAATTGCTGTGCCAGACCTTCCTACTCAGTCTGACCCCAGGCCTTTTCTTTATAAATTACCAAAAGCATAAACATACTTGACCCCAACTGCCAAGGGTTATGCGATCCAGGCACAGTAAATAGCTACAAGACTTTTGTAATAGTGCAGATCCTGGGAGGAAACTGGCCAAGGAGATGCCCAAAGGAAACCGGAAAGAAAAACCGCAACTACTAATAGGGTTTGGACAATCACAGCAACACCGTGGATTCTGACCGATCAATCAGTTGATCAGGTCAGCCACTTGCTTGTGACCACTCTTAGAGAGCAAAACAAATCGAGAAAATTCCCGGGAAATTTGGGAAACTACGCCGCTTAAGTGGGACAGAAGACTTCCTGGATAGGTTCTAGCTCGCTCCAGTCGCGTACACTTGCGTGGCCATTGGAAGCTACACACACCCTAGTGATACATACAAAATTCACAACGGATAAAAGCCAGGACTAACAGGCTCTGGGATAGCTTCTTCCACCAGACCATCAGACTGGTGAACTCACGCTGATCTGAATGTATTTCTATGTTACATTGACTGTTCTATTTATTATAAATCATTATAAATTACTATGATTGCACATTGCACATCTAGATGGAGACATAGCGTAAAGATTTTTACTTGTCCTTTATGTGAGGGATGGAAGAAAAAAAGTCAATTCAATTCAATTCAATTCACTTGCTGAAGGAACTCAGCAGGCCAGGCAGCATCTATGGAAAAGAGCAAACAGTGGTTGTTTCGGGCCGAGACCCTTCATCAGGACTGGAAGAAGGAGACGAGAGGTCAGAGCAAGAAGGTGGGGGTAGAGGAGGGAGAAGTACAAGGTAGTAGGTGATAGGTGAATCTTGGAGGGGTGGAGAGTGTAGTAAAGAGCTGGGAAGTTGATTGGTTAAAGAGATAAAGGTCTGGAGAAGGGGGAATCTGATAGGAGAGGACAGACCATGGAAAAAAGGGAAGGGGAAAGACTACCAGAGGCAGGTAAGGAGATAAGGTGAGAGAGGGAAATAGGAATGGGGAAGGGTGAAGGGGGGTAGGCAGAACCTTATTTAGGGTGATCAGCTTTTAAATAGTGTCAGTTGTATGTGTTTGTGTTCAAAAACCAGTCGCTGACAGTTGGTGAAAAATAAACAGAAAGACAACTTAGAACTGTTTTGCTCACTGTGGTTTCAAGTATTCAGGCTTGGAGATGCCAGAAACATCCTGGAGTGAAAGAGAAATAATTTCAGTTCTTCAACAAGTTAGGAACTATGAAAAAAGTTTGAAGGCATTGACAATCATCCTGAATGTTACCTTTGGTCCCCGTCAGACACGGAGCTCTCACCTGTGGCTCCAAGTAGCTGTTGGCATGTGACGGCCCCCTCCCCCCAGTACACCGCTTCGGCAGGTGTGCTAAACCAGGTGAGGGTAGCCAGCAGGTCTTATACTGCAGGTGAGATTAGGGTCAAGCGTGTCCTAGCACGTGAAGTCAACTTCAGCAGACCTGGGGGGAGGGGGGGGATATAAGCTCTACAGTGAGACCCAAAAGCCAGGAAGGTGGTTTTGCAACGCTCCGTGGAGAGCGAAGGTCCTGACAAGTCGCGGGAGATGTCATGGCCACCCACTGCAACCAGGGAAGACCCCAGTTTGTGATGACCGATCATCACACTAGACCCAGACCTCCAAGGTCAAGAGAGTGGAACTGCCCCAGTGCAGGGGCTTTCCCCCTTTTAAAAACTCTCCTGCATTGGTTTCCTGTCGTTGTCAGATACGACAGACAACTACAGTACCAGTAGCATTGGAAGTGTTCTAATGTGTTCAGTATTTCATTTAAATACATGATTTGTTACTCTGTTAAATGGTAGTTTGTCTTTTATGCTTTAATACCTTTTTAACTATTTCCTTGAAACCAGCTAATTGAGGCAGCCACTTAATTGGGCCAACATGTACTGGTCCTGACGTGCTCGGAATTAACCGGAACCCACTGGGGACTGGAGGTGAATTATAAGGTGTAACCAGTGTCTGGGTTAGAGGGGAAGCCTGTTCTGCATGCTCGCTGTACGTGGAGAGAGGATGGAAGAACCATAACCTTGTGGAAAGGGAGGTCGAGCTGACCCAGGGATGTGGCTAAGCAGGATATGTTTATCACAACACAAAAAGTGCTGGAGGAACTTAACGGGCCAAGTAACATCAGTGGAGGGAAACGGACAGGCATCACTTCAGGCTGAGACCCATAAGACATAGGAGCATGGTAAGGCCATTCAGCCCATTGATCCCGCGCTGACTTTCCATCATGGCTGATATATTATCCCTCTCCACCCCATTCTTCTGCCTTCTCCCCGTTACCTTTGACAGCCTGACTAACCAAGAACTTATCAACCCTCTACTTTAAACATATCCAATGACTTGGCTGCCACAGCAGTCTGTGGCAGAGAATTCCACAGATTCACCACTTCTTCTTCTGTTGTCCATCGGAATCCAATGACGACGTTCGCCCCTTTAACGGTGAGAGCTTTGATGACTATACAGTCCTATCCTGGACCCACAAGCTCTATTGTAGGTGGGACATGTATATGTGGTAGTGATGGCAACCATGGCTGCATTTCTCCTGGCTCTCTTCTGCTGTCTTCTGGTTGTTCTTTCCATCTCCAGAATACGAACCCCATCCCCACACAGCTGTCGCCAAGTGGTACGGTCAGCGGCAACATCCTCCAGGTCCTGGGGCCTGATCTTGCACTTACCACTAACTGGCTACAGAAGGACCCTTCATCAGGACGGGAAAGAAAGAGGGCAGAAGCCAGAATAAAAAGGTAGGGAGACAGGGAGTAAATAAGCAGTGGGGCTGGTACATATCACATAGTACCTACCTCTCTTAAAGATCAACTCATGGTCCAATACACTCAGTGACCACCTGTACACCTGACCGTTAATGCAAATATCTAATTAACCAATTGTGTGGCAGCAACTCAATGTATAAAAGCATGCAGACATGGTCAAGAGGTTCAGTTGTTGTTCAGACCAAATGTTAGAACTGGGAAGAAAAGAGATCTAAGTGACTTTGGCCACGGTGCCAGATGGTGGGGTTTAAATATCTCGGAATATTGCTGCTCATTTCCTGGGACTCTCATGCACGGCAGCTTCTAGCGAGAATGGTGCGAGAAACAGAAGAACGTCCAGTTCTGTGGGTGAAAATGCCTCGTTGATGAGAGAGGTCAGAGGAGAATGGCCGGACTGCTTCAAGCTGACAGAAAGGTGACGGTAACTCAAATAACCACGCATTACAACAGTGGTGCAGAGAAGCACAGAACGTTGAACCTTACAGATGTACACTCCAGGTTTCACTGCTTTGCTTTTTGGCCTCCTGGAATACTTCTTCGTGCGTAGATTCAAAGTCCAAATAAGCATGCATAGGTCACCCTGATTCTCATGTTCTTGCAGGCATTCCAACTGGCTGCATCACCATCTGGTACGGGGGAACCACTGCACAGGTTCGTAAGAAGCTACAGAAAGTTGTAAAATTAGCCTCCGTTGTATCCAAGACATCTCTGAGGAGCGGTGCCTCAGGGAGGCAGTGTCCATTATGACGGATCCCCATCAGCCAGGACATGCCCTCTTCTCATTGTCACCATTGGGAAGGAGATACAGAAGCCTGAAGGCACACACTCAGCGATTCAGGAACAGCTTCTTCCCCTCTGCCATCCAATTCTAAATGGACATTGAACTCTTGGACATTACCTCGCTTTATTTTTCTGTTCTTGCACAATTTTTAATTTTTTTCATATACATGTACTGTACTTACTGTAACTGATTTTTTTCAATGTTATCATGTATTCCATTGTACTGCTGCCACTAAGTTAACAAATTTCATGACATATGCCAGTGATATGAAACCTGATTCTGATTCAAGGGCCATGAGGCAATGTTGCAGCTGTATAAAACTATGATTAGACCACACTGGAGAATTGGCTTCTGAACTGGTCACCTCATTGGCTTTAGAGAGGTCAGAGGAGATCTACCGGGACGCTGCCTGGATTACGGAGTATGCCTTATAAGGAGAAATGAAGTGAGCTGGAGCTTTTCCCTTTGCTGGCATGGAGGATGAGGGGAGGCTTGACTGAGTTGTACAAGATGAATAAGAGACATAGATCGAATGGACAGCCCGGAGAGTTTTTCCCAGGACGGCAGTGACTAATATGAGAGTACATTCTTTTAAGGTGACAGAATGAAAGTATATTGGGGGTGGTGTGGTTGGGATGCATCAAGGGTTAGCTTCCTACACAGAAGCTGTGTCGTCTGGTCCTAGACTCTTTTGGAAAATCCTCTCCACGTCCACTCTATCTAAGCCTTCCAATATTTGTTAGGTTTCAATGAGTTTACCCTCATTCTTCTGATCTCCAGTGAGGACAGGATCAGAGCCGCCAAATGTGCTACACACTTAACCCTTTCATTCCAAGGTTCATTCTTGTAAACCTCCTCTGGACCCTCTCCAGTGCCCGCACATCCTTTCTTAGATAAGGGGTTCAAAGCTGCCCACAATACTCCAAACGTGATCTGACCAATGCCTTATAAAGCCTCAGTATTTCATCCTTTCTTTTATATTCTTGTCATTTTGAAATGAATGTTAACGTTGCCTCTGCATTCCTTACCACTGACTCAAACAAGTTAACCTTTAGGGAATCCTGCGCAAGACCCTTTGTATTTCTGATTTATGAATTTGCACCCTGTTTAGAAAACAGTCTACATTCTGTTCCTTCTACCAAAGTGCATGACCATATACGTCCCTACCGAGTATTTCATCTGCAACTTTTTTTGCCCATTCTCCTAATCTTTTTCCAATACCACCCCAAATCTCTTTCTCAACTTTGATTGGCCATGGGCCAAGGATTGCCAGGAACTAATGAGGATGTGGCATTTTTCCCACGGAGACGTTGAGCACGTCCTGAAACCCTTTCTCCAGTCCCACTGTAATCTTTTCCATGACCCAGCTCAGATCAGAGTGCCCGTATCACTTAAACACACAATGGACTACCACAAATATTGGATACACTTTAGAATGATTCAAGATTCACTGTGATCACTCTGATGAATATAAACAAAATATCTGAGCAATTATTCCTTTATATCGGCCATTCATCAATAGTCCAATGAAGGCATTCAAGGTTTAGCTACTTCAAGAAGGTAATTGCTCACAGGAAGGTATCACTGGCACCAGCAAGGTTCACATTAGCTGGAGTGGACTTCAGGAAGGTGCAGGCTCACCTCTCCCTACCACTCATTAATGGCTCCTTGATGGAGTGAGTCAGGAGCACCAAGCTTCTTGGCGTGCTCGTCACTGGCGATCTCACCCGGTCCACCAACACCACCATCTTTTGGCAAGAAAGCACAGCAGTGCCTCCACCTCCTGAGGAGATCGAGGCGGGTGAGGCTCCCCACCTGCCTTCTGGCCACGCTCTACCGGAGCGCCTTCGGGAGCGTCCCGACCAGCTGTATCACTGTCTGGCGTGGCGATCGCAAGGCGGCTGACCTCAAGGCCCTGCAATGGATTGTGAAGACTGCTGAGAGAATCATCGGGGTGTCTCTCCACCTCCCCCCATCCAAGGCATACACCAGAAGTGCTGAGCTCGCAGAGCTCTCAATGTTGTCAAAGGCTCCTCCCATCTGTCCCACCATCTCCGTGGCCTTCTACCATCAGGCAGGAGTTACCACAAGGATTGTAGACTAAGTAATCGTTTCCTACCCCAGGCTGTGCGATCCCTGTTACCACCCGGTACACATTATTGATAACAGCACCAATAACTGTAATACCATCATATATTTAACTCTATCATATATGCCCTCTGTGTCAACTTGTACATCTACAGAATACTTTATCTATTATTATTGTGTTAATGTTATGTGATATATGGACTGTGTTTTGCACCTTGATCCCTGAAGAACATTGTTTCATTTAGCAGGGTACATGTGTACAATTGAACTACAATAAACTTGAAATTAAAATTCTGCACTTCACTCTCTGTAACTTCCACCATCTTCGATTTGATCCTGCCACTTCTTTCCCTTCCCTCAACTCAAAGCCTTCTGCTGGGATGGCTCTCTACGCGACTGCCTTGTCCACCAGTCCCTCCCCTCTGATCCCCCTCCTGGTACTTACCCCTGCAAGCGTGACAAGTGCTACACCTGCCCCTACACCTCCTCCCTCACCACCATTCAGGGCCCCAAACAGTTCTTGCAGATAAGGCAACACTTAGCCAGCGAGTCTGATGGGTATCCACTGCTCCTGGTGCAGCCTCCTCTGCACTCGGGGCAACGGACATACGCTGGGGCATCTCTTCGCCGAGCACCTTCTCTCTGTCCACCACAAAAAGTGGGATTTCTTTGTGGCCACTCAGTTCAACTTGACTTTCCATTCTGACTCCTCCAGTTGGTCCACAGCCTCCTTGACTGCCGCGATGAGGCCACTCTCTGGTTGGAGGAGCAACACCTCATATTCTGTCCCTATTAGCTTCCTGGCCTGGTGAAAGATCTCTGCATGAAACGTCAACTGTTTATTCCCCTCCATAGATGCTGCTTGACCTGCTGAGTTCCTCCTGCATTTTCTGTCTGTGAGCCTCCAACCTGATGACATGAGCATCAATTTCTCTAGCTTCCGATAATTTCTCCCCCCCTCACACTTCTCTCTTTTTCCATTCTCCATTCTGGCTCCCCTCCTACCCCTCACCTGCCTATCATCTCCCTCTTGTGCCCCTCTTCCTTCCCTTTATCCCATGGTCCACAATCTTTTCCAGCCAAATACTTCCTCCTCCAGCCCTTTACCCCTTCCACCTATCACCTCCTCTCCCACCCACCTTCTCCTCACCTGGTCTCACCTATCATCTGTTGGATCTCTTTCCCCTTTCCCCACCCACCCAACATACATTATTCTGGCCTCTTTCCTCTTCCTCACCAGTCCTGAGGAAGGGTCTCAGCCCAAAACGTTGACTGTTTATTCCCCTCCATGGATGCTGCCTGATCGACTGAGTTCCTCCAGCACTTTGTCTGTTGCTCTGGGTTTCTGGTCTCTGCAGAATTCATCTCTCTTTGGAATACAGAAGTTAACAGGAGCATCTTGTGTGATGCCTGACTGTGAGTGTAAATAGGATGTCTCTATAGAGACCCCATATTCTGCATTGTTTCACTCCTGCATGTAGCAACTGAAACTTTGTTTTAGGTTGGAAGTAAAACACAACATGCTCTCACCAAAAGAACTCTGGCCCTGATCCACTGCTGCCTTCTGCTGGCTGGCTTTCATCAAATAATTATAAAATCCACAAGCTTTGCCAACCTCAGATGAGAGGTGGTTAACGATTAGCTTGATTTGACCTGTGTACATCAGATCATTGACACATACAGTGAAACATGTCGCTTGTGTCAAATCAAATCAGCAAAGATGGTGCTGGGATCAGTCTGCAGGTGTGGCCTCACTTCCAGTGCCAACATAGCACGCCCACAACTCACTAACCCTAGCCCATACGTTTTCGGACTGTGGGAGGAAACCAGAGCACCTGGAGGAAACCCATGCGGTCCTGGGGAGAACGTCCAAACTCCTTACAGACAGAGGTGGGAATTGAACCCCAATAAGTGATCACTGGCGCCAGGAAGCGATGCGCTACCGTGCTTTCCTCTTGACGGAGATGTATGAGGTGGTAAAAGGCATAGATGGAGTGGGCAACAAGAGCTTTTTTCTCTAGAATGGAAATGGCTAATATTGGAGTATATGCTTTTAAGGTGATTGGAGGAAAGTATAGGGGAGATGTCAAAGGTAGGTTTTTCATACGGAGAGCGATGGAACACACTGCCATGGATGGTGGTAGAGGCAGATCTAACAGGGACATTTGCGAAACTCTTAGATAGGCTCATGGATGAAAGTAAACTGGAGGACTGTATAGGAAGGAAGGGTTAGATTGATTTTGGAATAGGTTAAAACATCGTGGGCTGAAGGCCCTGTATGTGCCGTACTGTTCCTGTTCCACTCCACCCACAAAAAGCGGAATTTCCCGGTAGCCTACGATTTTAATTGCTATCCCCATTCCGGCTCTGACATGTTGGCCCACGGCCTCCTCTTCTGCCATGATGAGGACACACACAGGGTGGAGGTGCAACACCTTGTATTCCGTCTAGGTAGCCTCCAACCTGATGGCATGAACATCGATTTCTTCTTCCAGTTTTTGTTTTCTCGTTCCCTCCCCCTTCCCTCTTATTCTATTCCCCACACTGGCCACTCACCTGCCCCTCCTTCTCCCCGTTCTCTCATGGTCCACTCTCCTCTCCTATTGGATTCTGTCAATATGGTTCCATCGTGTTGGTAGCCTCCAACCCAATGGCATGAATAGCAATTTCTCCATCCGGAGAACAAAGTTCACCCACCACCCTTCCTCTATTCCCCACTCTAACTTTTACCTTTTCTCACCTGCCTATCATCTCCCCCGGGTCTCCTCCTCCTTCCCTTTCTCCCATGGTCCACTCTCCTCTTCTATCGAAGTCCTTCTTCTCTAGCCCTTTACCTTTCTCAACCAGTTGGCTTCATCTATTAGCTTCCAGCTATCCTCCTTCCTGTCCCCCAGATTCTGCTGTCTTTCCCCTTCCGGTCCTGATGAAGGGTCTCAGCCCAAAACATCAACTCTTTATTTCCATAGGCGCTGCCTGACCTGCTGACTTCCTCCAGCATTTTGTGTGTGTTGCTTTGGATTTCCAGCATCTGCAGACTCTCTTGTGTTTTGCGCGTTAATCTATGTTCTCTAATGTCCTTTGGGGTAGGAGGTCTGCTCCCCTTACTCTGAAAATCATCTATGTGAACCCATAGCCATCGATATAATGAACTCTTCACTAGCATCTCAGTTCTGGTACCTACAAATGGACAATAAACACTGGTATGGCTGACACAAGAGGGACAACTGGGGCAGCACAGTAGTGTAGTTGTTATCACAATGCTTTACAGTGCTAGCGACCCCGGTTCAATTCCCGCCGCTGACAGTGTGGCTTTTCTCCAAGTTGCTCCAGTTGCCTCCCACAATCTAAAGACATACCGATTGGTAGGCTAATTGGTCATTGTAAATTATCTCACAATTAGACTAAGATTAAATTGGGGCATTGCTTGGCAGCGTGGCCTGGAGGGCCAGAAGGACCGTATAACTTAAAAGACTCTAGGATATAGACATAGATATAAGGAAAATGGAGGGCTAAGGGCTGCGTAGGAGGGAAGGGTTAGGTTGATCATGGAGCTGGTCAAAAGGTCAGCACAACATTGAGGGCCGAATGGCCCATTCTATGTTCTACACTCAGCCGTTACTTTACCAGGCACCTCCTGTCCCTAACAGAGTGGCCCCTGAGTATATGTTCGTGATCTTCTGCAGCTGTAGCCCGTCCACTTCAAAGTTTGTCATGTTGAGCACTCAAAGATGTTCTTCTGCGCACCACTGTCGTAACGTGTGAGTTATAGTCACCTTCCTGTCATTTGAACCAGTCTGGCCACTCTCCTCTGACTACTCACATTAACAAGGAACTTTCACCCACAGAACCGCCACTCACTGGATTTTATTCTTGTTTAAAAAATCTATAAACTGTAGAGCAGGAGCTCCCAGCCCTTTTTTATGTTATGGACTCATACCATTAGCCAAGGGAACTCTTGGTTAAGAGACTGTTGTGCATGAAAATCTCAGGAGATCAGCAGTTTCTGAGATACTCAAACCACCCCATCTGGCACCAACAATCATTCCATGGTCAAAACCACTTAAGTCACATTATTTCCCCATTCTGATGTTTGGTCTGAACAACAACCGAACCTCTTGACCGTGTCAGCATGCTTTTATGCATTGAGTTGCTGCCACATGATTGGCTGATTAGATACTTGCATTAAAGAGCAGGTGTACAGATGTACCCAATAAAGTGGCCACTGATTGTATGTTTTATATATTCAGAGGGTGTTTTCGCTAGTTGTGGGCAATACTGATGGTCTGTCTTTATAACTAGTTCAAGTTGTCCTTAAGACATAGGTGGTAAGCTGTCTTCTTGATCCACTGTAGGCTACTATGGTGAAACCCACCATGTTCTCTACTGGGAAGTTCCAGGATATTGACCTTGATATTGATAGCAATGAAAGAATGATATGGTAGATTCTGAGTAATTGAGCCATCAGTTAATCAGAGCAGCCACTTATTTTGGACAACTCTTAAAGAATGAAGAGTCATCAAGAAAATAGTGGGAATTTGTTTTACTTATGTGGAGACAGTTGCTGAACAGTTTCTAACCAACATCAGTCGCATGCACTTGTGTGACCATCAGAGACTACAACGTGCTTAGAGCAAACAGCTTCAAAAGAATATCAATTGTGTGTGATTGTATTCAAAAAAGCTGTCATTTTTGTCTCTGGTTGTTGGTGAGAAATATGCAGTAAGAGAATTCAGAACAGCCTTTCTCATCGTGGCTTCGGGCATTCAGGCTTGGAGATGCCAGTAAGGGCCGGGAATAAAAATCAAACAATTTCACCACTTCAACAAGTTAGGAAGCACGGAGAACTTGAAGGTATCAACAATCATCTTGAATGTTATAATGAAAATGAAGCTTTGGAAAATGCAATTGTTGATAGCATTGTCTGAAGGCAATAACTGCACTGATTTTGTTCATTTACAGTCAGTCAAAGGAACATGGGCAGCATACACTGGATGAATTCTTCTGCCAATATCCATTAGGGACTGATACACAGTTCTATAATACTGTTGTACCTTTGATCATGTTCTAATTTCTTTTGTATTTTATTTAAATACATAATTTGTTTGTCAGTTAAATGGTAGTCTGTCCTTTTTCTATACCTTTTTAACTATTTCCATGAAAATTGGGCTAATTGGGGCAGTGGCTAAATTGGGTCCCGATGTGTCCCAGTTAATCAGAATCCACTGTGAAAGCTCATTAAGATGATATGCAATTGGAAGAGGATAATAGTTGTATTATGACACGTGCTGTTCAAAGACAATGCCTTACAACCTTAGAATTTCCCTAAACGTTCATTTAATGAAATCCCCGTGAAATCCAGTTAATGGCATTGTTATAATGATCAGTGAGGCACAGAGAGAATCAGTATTTACCCACAAGTAACTTTATTGTCTCAGCTAAACAGCACGTGGGTTGATGAATTACTATCTGTGTGCACACCCACTATGAACATCCCTCCATGAACAGTCAATGCAGAGAAAAGGTATTACCCGGGAAAGGAGTCAGCACTGGCCAGGCGTTCCTGGTGGTCCCATTCCAATCTCCCCACGTGCGTGGGCTCCTCCATGTCCGCAATGGCTGTTCTCTGGAGAGTCATCGCCATTACGTGCTTGGAGTTACTGACTCTTATAGTGTTCCTCATCAGTTGAACTGATCATCTCTATCCCATTGGCTCAAGGTCACCTGACCTACCTGGGTCACCTTCCTATTGGCTGGTCCAAGGGTATAACCAACTTTATTCTATTGTTTCTGCTGCCCACACCCCCCCCCCCCCCCCCGCCTTGTGTATTTGTTCCTTTCAAATCTGGTCTAAACCAGAGAAATTAGGCGACCCAGACACTAAATCTAACAAGATTACAGATTGCTTGTTTGGTATGTCTTGGCACGTCACATAATAAATAGCTGCTCATCTGAGAGTGTTCTCAGGTGTTAGCTGAAGCTCCTTGTGTCCACATTCAATTGCTCTGATCAGATTATCCCAGAGCAAGGATCAGTTCAGAGTTCACAAAGGCCATTGGTACGTCTGCTTCCCCGTCCTTGATTCATCCGGATCCATGGATTTGTAGATTGTTGTTCCTTCTGGCCAACAGTATAATTGCAACAGTGAATTTGCAACAGTAGACAGAGTGGACAGCCAGCGCCTCTTCCCCAGGGCACCACTGCTCAGTACAAGAGGACATGGCTTTAAGGTAAGGGGAGGGAAGTTCAAGGGGGATATTAGAGGAAGGTTTTTCACTCAGAGAGTGGTTGGTGCATGGAATGCACTGCCTGAGTCAGTGGTGGAGACAGATACATTAGTGAAATTCAAGAGACTGCTAGACAGGTATATGGAGGAATTTAAGGTGGAGGGTTATATGGGGGGCAGGGTTTGAGGGTCGGACAACATTGTGGGCCGAAAGGCCTGTAATGTGCTGTACTATTCTATGTTCTATGAATAGTCCCAAAGCAAAACCTTCACCAAAGATAAAAGTAAACTCTCAGATAATATAGTTCAGTGGTGTAAGTGAGCACGTCAGTGAGAATTCCCTCGATCTTTACATCCATCCTCAGATCTTGGGGGTGTTGAAACCATTCAGGGGCAAGGCATCTGCCGTGCAAGTTGACAGGGTGGTTAGGAAGGATTATGGTGTATTGGCCTTCAGTTTTGGGGTTTAAGTACAAGAGTCGCAAGGTAATACGTAACTCCATAAATGTCGGGTTAGACCACACTTGGAAGTGTGTCCACCTCTGGTCACCTCATTAGAAGGACGTAGACGCTTTAGAAAGGGTGCAGAGAAGATTTACCAGGATGTTGCCTGGACTAGAGAGCATGTCTAAGGCTGATTTATACTTGTGCGTACGCACTACGCCGCACCCTATGCTGTAGCCCTGATTTTCACTTCTGCATCGCTCTACGCCGTAGCGAGCACGCGTTGGTGTGCGCCAAAACGCAAGTTGGCGGTGGGGTTTCTACGCCACCGTGTTGAGTTTCTTCGCGAGAGACACGGACGAGGAAATGCATTTCAAATATTTTCGCATGTCGGCAGGGAGATTTGACGATTTGGTTCATCTATTTCACATCAGTGTACGCACGGCCTACAGACATGGCGGAGAAGAAGCAACCGGAAATGCGTAGGAGGAAATGCGATACTACCGAGTGGACCAATCACAGCTGTTGCGGTCTGCGACGCCATGACGCGTGAGTAACTTTTCTGGAAAGGTGCACGTCACCCTACTGCATAGGGTACAGCGTAGGTACGGCGTAGGGTACGCGACACCCACAGCTTGGATGTGACACACAAGTATAAATCAGCCTCTAGGAGGAAATTGAGTGAGCTGGAGCTTTTCTCTCTGGAGCAAAGTAGGATGAGAGGTGACTTGATAGAGCTGTACGAGATGATAAGAGACACTGATAGAGCGGACAGACAGACTTTCTTCCCAGGACAGAAGTGGTCAATACGAAGAGGTATAATTTTAAGATGAATGGAGGAAAGGATAGGGGAGATGTCAGAGGTAAGTTCTTTACCCAGTGAGTGTGGGGTGTGCGGAACATGCTGCCAGCGGTGGTGGTAGAGACAGACACATTAGAGACATTTAAGAGACTTAGGCACATTGATGAAAGAAAAAGGCTATGTGGGAGGGAAGGGTTAAATTAATCTTAGAGTAGGTTAACAGGTCAGCACAACATTGTGGGCTGAAGGGCCTGTACTGAGCCGTAATGTTCTACGTTCTACTTATCATGGAGAAAGTCTGGCTCCACAGTGTACCTGCAGTATCGATACTAGTCACTAGGTGGCACCAGGTACCCATTTTACACAGCTCCCTGAGCTAAAAATCAAAAGAGGAGCTGCAGATGCCGAAAATCTGAAATAAAATCAGGAGGCCCACTGGCCTGGAACAGCGACCGTGGTCTTTGATGGGGATGAGAGAGTGACACACCAGGACCCAAAGTAAACATGGAGAGGACGGGGGGACCCAAACTGCGACAACACAGATGCAACACAGATGCCTTGTGCAGGAAGGCACAGAGTCGAATGTACTTCCTTAGAAGGTTGGCGTCATTCAATGTCTGTAGTGAGATGCTGAAGATGTTCTATAGGTCAGTTGTGGAGAGCGCCCTCTTCTTTGTGGTGGCGTGTTGGGGAGGAAGCATTAAGAAGAGGGACGCCTCACGTCTTAATAAGCTGGTAAGGAAGGCGGGCTCTGTCGTGGGCAAAGTACTGGAGAGTTTAACATCGGTAGCTGAGCGAAGGGCGCTGAGTAGGCTACGGTCAATTATGGATAACTCTGAACATTCTCTACATAGCACCATCCAGAGACAGAGAAGCAGTTTCAGCGACAGGTTACTATCGATGCAATGCTCCTCAGACAGGATGAAGAGGTCAATACTCCCCAATGCCATTAGGCTTTACAATTCTACCCCCAGGACTTAAGAACTTTTTTAAAAAGCTATTATTAATGCTTTTTGAGATAGTGATTTAGATGCATATCATATTCTTTACTGAGTTAAGTATTGTATGTAATTAGTTTTGCTACAACAAGTGTATGGGACATTGGAAAAAAGTTGAATTTCCCCATGAGGATGAATAAAGTATCTATCTATCTATCTATCTATCTAACACTCAAAGGTTAGGATGGGAAACAGCTTCTTCCCCAGACCCCCAACCCACCCGGCCATAAAACTGCTGAATTCCCTACCATCACCCAGCTCTCATTATGTCTGAAGCGCCAGTAGTGTTATACTGATTACTTTTTCCTTGTGTCGTAATCGCACCTTATTATTAGTGGTAATGTTACTTCACGTGAAATCAATGTGAGTACCTTGGTCCAGAGGAATGTTGTTTCATTTGGCAGTATACATGCCTAACAATAAATTTCAACTTAAGGTGCCGGAGCCAACAGGCAATCCGCGGGAAGGAAAGGAACTGCCGACATTTTGTGTCAAAGCTCCACATCATCCCACAGATGCTGGCCAACCCGCTGAGCTCTTCCAGCAGATCTTTTGTTGGTCCGAATTCCGGCATCTGCAGTGTCTAAGTGTCCCCTCATAGAGATGCTGGGCAGTGTCACCTATACTCCACCATGGACAGTTCCCAGCCCAGCTGTGAAAGGCGGAGGGTTGGGCATGAGGCCTGTGAAAGGCTTAAACCCTGGAGTTACAGGAGCACCAGCAGAAGTTCCGAAGATCCCCCAGCCCTGGATGAGGAAGGATCTTCGAGGAAGAGCTACACCTGGGGACAACATGAAAGACTGGCCCAGGACAGAAGAGGCTGGCGAGCTGTTGTCGGCAGCCTTTGCCCCAGTAGGGGTGATGGCCTCAACCAGCGGTTTCAGCTGACCACGCACACATGTTCTGATGGCACCAGCATTAGTAAATAACACAAGACGGGGTTAACCAAACTCCCCTCCAGCCGCCCTCCCACAATTATCCACGGACAGCCACAGTGCCCGTCCCAGATGAGGGTGAGAAACAGTGAACGATTCAGAGACAGATTCTTCCCCTCCGCCATCAGATTCCACAAGCACCATGAACCCATGGACGCTGTTTCGCTATTGCTTTTTAATGTTGCACTACTTATTTATTTTGTAATTTATATTAATTTTATGCCTTTGATGGTACAAAACAACGAATTCCATGTTGTATAAGACAGCAATAATAATCTTGATTCTGATTGTTTAGTGAACTTCCCTGCACTGAGAAGATTGTCCCTTACAGGCATAGAAAAGTACAGCACAGACACAGGCCCTTTGGCCCATCTAGTCCATACTAAGCCACTTAAACTGCCTACTCCCAATGACCTGCACTGGGACCATAGCCCTCCATTCCCCTACCATCCATGTACTTAACTAAACTTCTCTTAATCGTTGAAATCAGCTCACATACACCACTTGTGCTGGCAGCTCATTCCACACTCCCATGACCCCCTGAGTGAGGAAGTTTCCCCTCACCTTTTCACCTTTCACCCTTGACCCATGACCTCTAGTGGTAGCTCCACCCAACCTCAGTGGAAAAAGCCTGCTTGCATTTGCCCTATCTATACCTCTCATAATTTTGTATCCCTCTATCATATCTCCTCTCAGTCTTCTACATTCCAGGGAATAAAGTCCTAACCGATTCAATCTTTCCTGATAACTCAGGTCTTCCAGACTCGGCAACATCCTTGTAGATTTTCTCTGCACTCTTTCAACCTTATTTACATCTTTGCTGTAGGAGGTGATCAGAATTGCATCCAGTACTCCAAATCAGGCCTCAGCAACGTCCTATAAAACTTCAACATAACTTTCCAACTGCTGTACGCAACACATTGATTTATGAAGACAAAAAGCTTTCTTTACGACCCTATCTACCTGTGACGCCACCTTCAAGGAATGATGGACCTGTATTCCCAGATCCCTTGGTTCTACCACACTCCTCAGTGCCCTACTGTCACTGTGTAACACATACTTTGGTTGGGCCTACCAAAGTGCAACACCTCACGCTTGTCCGCATTAAATTTCTTGTCCGCTCTCATTCTCACAAACATTATATCTGCATGGTATAAACATCATTTAAAAAGTAGCCACCATTTGTCCCCACACCAGACACAGGCAAAGGTTGACTCACCATCCAGCTAGGAGTACTGCCAACCATCTGGACACAAAAGACACAGGCTTCTTCATCCGGAGATGACTAAGTTATGACTACATAAAGGGTTGTACCATGGATGACTCGATAAACTCCTGTTATTCTCGGCTCTGCTCAATGAATCAGGCAGCATTCCAAGGAATTGCTCCAGCTTTTGTCCTGGGATCAAGCGGGGGGTGGGGGGGGGAGCAGCTAAGCTGTGGCCTAATTCCGAGATCTCCAAGCCTACTAAGTCCAAGGTTTAAATCCCAGATGAAGGCTTCTGGTTCTCAGGCTGACGCACTCTTCCAACAACCAAGGCCCAGATCCTAGACTGTCTCAATCAGAATCAAAATCAGGTTTATTATCACGGACAAATGGTGGAAAATAGTGAAAATGCAAGGCGTAAGAAAATTACTCTTAAGTTACATACGTTGCAAAAGATAGTGCAAAAGAGGAATGATGAGGTGGTGTTCACAGACCGTTCAGAAATCTGATGGCAGAGGGACAGAAGTTGTTCACAAAATATTCAGTGTGGCTCATCAGACTCGTGTACCTGCTCCCCGATGGTACCAATGAGAAGAAGGCGTGTCCTGGATGGTGAGGGGACGTAAAGATGGAATCTACGTTCTTGAGGCTCTAATGTTTGAGGATGTCCAAGCACACAACCATGGGGCTTTTCAATAGACAGCACTCTCCACAGCCACAGTGCCGGCAGGCGGGGCACCATGCGTCTTATTTGCTTCTCCTAGCTGGGTTTGGTTGTAAAATTGATATTTTTCTACTTTCCTGGTGGCTTAGCTTTGCTTAAGCTTCCTTAAAGTTGTCACAGCTGGGGGGAGGTAGTCGAAAGAAGCTGCAAATACCAATTAAATGCTCCCACTGGTGTAGTGGGGACAAGCTCCCGCTACCTATTAAATGCTCCCAATGGCGTGCATCTCAAATAGCCAAGTCCAGCTCCAGGCCTTCACGTGTGGCCTAGCTACTAAGGCTGGCAGAACCGTTTCTATGGACAGGAGAAGAGGCAAAAGTGGGTTACTGGCGCCTTAAAACCAGTCGCTTCAGGCAAATGGGGTTCATCGGCCGTGGCTGGCAGCTCATCTAGGAGAGGGGAAAACTCTGATCTCGAAACCTCTGCTGCCTTGCGGCTGTACCCACTCACGGGGAAGGCTTCGGGAGTAAACCCCGCGGAAAAATCCTACACGGAGTTCAATGCTGACTGGCAACTCCTGCGACACCGCTGGTGCCAAACTCTGCAGTTCCTTTGGATCCAACAGCTATGCGGAGCGGGGGACGCTACTGCATGGGCAACAGCTTGTTCTCCAGGTCACACTGCCCTGTATAAGCTGGACATCTAGGAAGGTTCCTTGAGGTTGTCACAGCTGGGGGAGGTAGTTGGAATAAGCTGCAAATACCAATTAAATGCTCCCACTGGATCTGTGGGTACATGTCCACAGATCCCTGAAAGTTGCCTCACAGGTAGATAGGGAGTTAAGAAAGCTTATGGGGTGTTAGCTTTCATAAGTCGAAGAATAGAGTTTAAGAGTCGCGATGTAATGATGCAGCTCTATAAAACTCTGGTTAGGCCACACTTGGAGTAGTGTGTCCAGTTCTGGTCACCTCACTATAGGAAGGATGTGGAAGCTCTGGAAAGGGTACAGAGGAGACTTACCAGGATGCTGCCTGGTTTAGGGAGTATGGATTATGATCAGAGATTAAGGGAGCTAGGGCTTTACTCTTTGGAGAGAAGGAGGATAAGAGGAGACATAATAGAGGTGTACAAGATATTAAGAGGAAAAGACAGAGTGGACAGCCAGCGCCTCTTCCCCAGGGCACCATTGCTCAGTACAAGAGGACATGGCTTTAAAGAAAAGGGAGGGAAGTTCAAGGGGGATATTAGAGGAAGGTTTTTTACTCAGAGAGTGGTTGGTGCATGGAATACACTGCCTGAGTCAGATACACTAGTGAAGTTTAAGAGACTACTAGACAGGTATATGGAGGAATTTAAGGTGGGGGGGTTATATGGGAGGCAGGGTTTGAGGGTCGGCACAACATTGTGGGCCGAAGGGCCTGCAATGTGCTGTACTATTCTATGTTCTATGGCTGATCCTGACGAACCGAAGTCCTCATGACTTAGCTATGTTTATTGTATGTTTACAGACTCAATGGCCACTGAGTTTATGTTCGTGGTCTTCTGCTGCTGTAGCCCATTCACTTCAAAGTTCAACACGTTGTACGTTCAGAGATGCTCTTCTGCACACCACTGTTGTAACGTGGCTATTTGAGTTAGTCACCTTCCTGTCAGCTTGACCCAGACTGACCATTCTCCTCTGACCTCTCTCGTTAACAAAGCATTTTCACCCACAGAACTGCCACTCACTGGATTTGTTTGGTTTTTCATGCCATTCTCTGTAAACTCTGATGACTGTTGAACTGCTGCTCAAGGTATTTTTTTTTTTGTTTAATGCACCATTCTCTGTAAACTCTAGAGACTGCGGTGCAAGAAAATCCAGGAGATCAGCAGTTTCTGAGATACTCGAGCCACCCCATCTGGCACCAACAATCATTCCACAGTCAAAGTCACTTAGATCACATTTCTTCCTCATTCAGATGTTTGATCTGAACAAGAACTGAACCTCTTGCATGCCTGTATGCTTTTATCCATCGACTTGCTGCCACAAGATTGGCTGATTAGAGATTTACATTTTCAAGCAGGAGTATAGGTGTACCTAATAAAGTGGCCACTGAATGAATAATTACCTATATAGATGTAATTGCTCAGTGAATTTTCTGTATTTTTTATACGTTATTTTATAGTTTAATTGTTATCAGTGGAATCTTTATTATCTCTAGCGTGAGAATGAGACGACTACATCTGCTTTTGCCCTTATCTTCCTTTGTTTTTAACACTTCATAAAATTGCTCAGCAAAAAGTTTTATGCCTCCTTCTTGATGTTCAAGGAATTCTTTGGATTGGAAAAGCATCTGGGTCCAATACTCTGCAGCTTTCCTGAATCTCACTGAAGCTGAACTAAGCCAGAGAAAGTATTAAATCAAGCTCTTGATATGTCTCTCAGATGGCAAAGCAACCTTGGAACATTCGGACGCGAGTCACTTCTGCAAGATTTGCAACCTACGCTTGTAGCCGTTGTATTGATGAGGCTGGTTGGTCGAACATCTAGTCGTTGATGTAGTCATGTAGATATGGAGCGAGTCATGGGGGCAGCTGGACAGGTGCACCGGGGAGGCACCTTTGAACTTTAAAGATTCTGTAAAGTTTGCGTGAGTTCTTGTTAGTTTTGCTGGGCAATTTCTGTAATAAATCTTTTGTTTTGTTTGAATTACCAAAGTTTCTGGGATTCCTCCACTTAAGTTCACGAGTGACCCCCGCAGCCTTGGTGAGCAGGTAGCTGAAGGTTAAATTCTGTGGTGCAGGAAGGAGGGTTTCATATTTCAGGATCTCAGGGACTGTGTCTGTGGAATGTGGTGTCATCGCTGATATAAAATAACTAAAATAACTGGGCTCGGAACATGAACACTCTCACAACTCAACCACACTTTATTTTTTCATGTGCACAAGGGGAACAGCGTGGCCCCTGTCACCTGCACTGTTCTCCAGTCAGGACAGTATAGCAGCTTATCAGTTTCAAATGATGATCATTTGGTAAATTGCATTTGTTTAAATTCCTTACTTGCAAGATCAATCGCCATTCCCAACAGAGAGGTTAAAAGTCAATCAAAACTTTGAGCTGACACTTTGAAGATAGATGTCGGGTGTGTTTCACATCCTCCTGTTTATCCTTTCTTATCTGACTCCAGAATCTCCTTTTGTGTAAGGGATACAACGTTTTAAGAAGACCTTTCTAGAAAAGTCTCACTACAGAGGACTCATTGTCATCGTCATCCCCGCCTATCTCGTCCGTAGTAAGCAGAGGAATTTCCAGTGGTCTCGCTTCAAAGATCCAACTTGTCTGGGTTTGACTACGCCTCGCCCGGATGTAGTTTTTAACCCTTGCCTTACTGCAACTTCCACAAGCTGGCTGAGGTCTTCCTGAACCTGAATGGGGGGGGCTCACTGGAGCTGTTGAAGAAGGTCTAAACTCACTTGGCAGTGGAATGGGTCACAGCCCATCCACGATTACTGGGAGAGGTGCAGTCAAATATAGAAGATGAATTAAATCGGCCCAGTAGCCAGAGGAAGACATGAATATGATAAAGCAATGAGTAGGATTGCATGGTTCTATTTAAATGCAAAGCAGATGAAATCAGGGCATTAATCTACCCATGGAAATTTATTTATTTATTATTAAGCTACAGTGTGGAACAGGCCCTTCTTGCCCAACAAGCCACACCACCCAGCAACCCACCTACTTAACCCTTGCCTAATCTCGAGACAATTTACAATGCCCAATTAACCTATAACCGGTATGTCTTTGGGCTGTGGGAGGAAACCAGAGCTCCTGGACGAAACCCATGCACACATGGGAAGAACATACAAACTTCCAGCGAAATTGCACGCTGAACTCCGCACCCCAAGCTGTAAAAGCATCACGCTAGCTGCCACCCAGTTGATACGACAGTCAGCTTTCCAGCTCTTAGCTTCATCCCACCCCCTCCGGTCTTCTCCTATCATTTCGCATTTCCCCCTCCCTCCACTACTTTCAAATCTCTTAATATCTCTTCTTTCAATTAGTCCTGATGAAGGGTCTCGGCCCGAAACGTCGACAGCGCTTCTCCCTATAGATGCTGCCTGGCCTGCTGTGTTCCACCAGCATTTTGTGTATGTTGATACGACAGAGACTTGGTTGAAAGAAGGGCAAGGCTGGAAACCCAGCTTTCCAAGGCATGGAATCTTCAGGAGGTGTTAAAGAGGAGCTGCTGCTGGATTATTGATTAAGCAATAACAAGGGCTGATTTCCTCAAATGAGTCCATATGAATGAGGCTGAATAACAAAAGGGAGTAAAATGCACAAGTGCAGGAGGTAACTCAGCAGGTCAGGTAGCATCTACGGAGAGGAATAAACAGTCAACGTTTTGGGTCAAGACGCTCTTCATCAGGACTGGAAAGGAAGGAGAATAAGAAGGTGGGGGTGGGAGGGGAAGGAGGACAAGCTGGCTGGTGATAGGTGAAGCCATGTGAGGGAGAAGGTGGATGGGTGGGGGAAGGAGGAATGATTTGAAAAGCTGGGAGGTGATCGGTGGAAAAGGTAAAGGGCAGGAGAAGAAGGAATCTGATAGGGCAGGAGAGTGAACCATATGAGAAAGGGAAGGAGGAGGGGCACCGGGGGAGGCAATGGGCAGGTCAGAAGATGAGAAGGGTTAGGAGGGAGCCAGAATGGGAAATGGACTCTGCAGTAGGATTTGGATAGGTTGAGTGAGTAATGAAAATTTGACAAATGGAGTTAAATGTGGAAAAGTCTGAGGTGGTGTATTTGAGAATAGGGACTACCAATCAGCGGGCAGTTATCTAAACGGAGGAAGATGGCATGAGTGATCTAGGCTTTCTTGGACATCACTGATAGAAAGTCAGCTGTCAGGTACAGCAGGAGATGAAGAAGTCAGATAGTGCATTGGTCTTTATTGCTCATAGAGTCATAGGTTTGTACAGCACAGAAACAGGCCACTCAGCCCATCGTTTCCATGCCAACCATCAAGTATCATTCTATACCAACTCCACTTAAGTACTTCAAGATTCAAGATGGTTCAATGTCATTTCCAGTACACAAGTGTAAAGGAGAAAAAAATAATTGTATTTCCAGATCCAATGCAGCACAAAAAACACAATAAATATAAATACATAAGACAGCTTACATTCATAGATTGATTATATGTCCATAAAGTGACACTGGGCTGCACATAAGGTGACTGACGGGATATAATAAAGTAGAGGTGGAGTTAGTGGGTGGAGGTGTTGATCGCCCTTACTGATTAGTGAAAGGGACTGTTTTGGAGTCTGGTGGTCCTGGTGAGAATGCTACGTAGCCTCCTCCCTGATGGGAGTGGGACAAACAGTCCATGAGTAGGGTGGGTGAGATCCTTCATGATGTTACTGGCCCTTTTCCCCAGCACCTTTCTGTGTATATGTCCTTGATGGCGGTAGACTGGTGCCAGTGATGCATTGGGCAGTATTGACCATAGCTTTCTGTGTCTTGGTGATCCAAGTGTTTCTCTAGTTATGTTTTAATACTGTGAGAGTATCCATCTCCACCCCCCTCTCAGGCAGTGTGCTACAGATTCTAACCACCCTCTGGATTTAAAAAAAACTCTTCCCTCTAAACTTCCTACCCCTTACTCAAACCTATGCCCTCTAGTTTTAAAAATGTGAGGAAGTCTGTAGATGCTGGAAATCCAAAGCAATGCACACAAAATGCTGGAGGAACTCAACGGGCCAGGCAGCATCTATGGAGATGAATAAACAGTCAATGTTTCAGGCCAAGACCCTTCATCAGGTTGAAAAGGAAAGGGGAAGATGCCAGAATAGAAAGATAGGATAGGGGAGGAAGTAGGCTAGCCGGAAGGTGATAGTGGAAGCCAGGTGGGTGGGAAAGGTCAAGGGCGGGAGGAGAAGGAGTCTGATGGGAGAGGAGAGTGGACCACAGGAGAAAGGGAAGAAGGAGGGGACCCAGGGGGAAGCGATGTTCATGCCAGCAGGTTGGAGGCTATCCAGAATCTGTTGCTCCTCCACCCTGAGGGTAGCCTATCTTGCAACAAGAGGGGGCCATGGACCAACATGTCGGAATGGGAATGGGAATCAGAATTGAAATGTTTGGCCACCGGGAAGTTCCACTTTAGGCAGATGGAGCAGAGCTGCTTAACGAAGTGGTCCCCCAACTTACGACAGGTCTCTTTGCTACAGGAGTAGATTCCAAGTACTATCTATGTCTCTGTCAATTTTGTGCACCTCAGGTTTAATATCGCTGGCATATATTGTGCGATTTGTGTTTTGTGGCAGCAATACATCATAATAAAAAACCGTAAATTACAAGAAAAGTACAAAGAAAAGAAAATTAAATTCAGTAAGTACTGCAAAAAGAGAGGAAATAAAGACTGAAGTTGTGTTTATGGGTTCATTGGCCATTCAGAAATTGGATGGTGGAGGGGAAGAAGCTGTCCCTGAAAATTAGAACGTTGTGTTTTCAGGCTTCTGTACCTCCTCTTTGATGGTAGCATTGAGATGAGGGCATGTCCGGGGTAATAGAAGTCCTTAAGGATGGATGCTGCCTTTTTGAGGCATCTCCTTTTGAAGGTGTCCTGGATACTGGCGAGGCTAGTGCCCCGGTTGGAGTTGGCTGAGTTCTATCGGCACACCCCTCTGTCTCCTCCAACTTCAAAGAAGACAAGCCAGGCCTATCTAGTCTCAAACTCAGATGACACTCTGGTCCACCTCCTTGTGTATCTCAGGTCTTTTGTGTAGTGTGCTGCACACAGTTCTGAGCCACGATTCCAGACAGAATGGCTCTAATGCAGACACAAGCCTGACCACAGATTCTGTCGGTGTGGTCGCATGTCTTCAGAGATTGGTGTCCTGTGTGGAGGTGCAGATTTGTCTGAAGTACTTCAATAGGGATGTTGTGGTAGCCGAGTGGCTTGTGTAACGCTTTAGAACACCATCAATCAGAAGGTCAGGACTTAATTCCTGTATACCAGGTAGAGCTCTGGGCTTCAGAGTTTGGAATTCAACATCCTCTGTAAGGAGTCTCTGTACGTCCTCCCCATGGAATGCGCGGTCCTTCCCCAGGTGCCCCGGTTTCCTCTCACAGTCCAAAGACATAGGTTAATTGGTCATCATAAATTGTCCTGTGATTAAATTGGGGTAAATCGGGGTTGTCGCGAGTCGCTGGGCAGCGCGGCTCAAAAGGCCAGTTTCACACTGCATCTCTAAGTAAATAAAAATGTTGTCAATATCTCGTAAATGTGGATGTGGAGGATCCCTCCCACCCTGGGCACGTTCTCCGCTTCCCTCTCCCACTGGGTAGCAAACACAAAACCTTCAGAACAAGCACCATGCAACTCGAGAATAGCTTCTATCCCACTGTTATAAGACTCTTGAATTTTATTTTTTATAATGCAGATGAACTCTTGATCTCTATCTACCTTGTCTTGGCTCTTGGCACTTTAATTGCAACACTGTATATTCTGCCTTCTGGGTTCTTTCCTCTTTTGTATAACTTCAAGTATTGACGTACGGAAACAAAAAGCTCTGCAGCATATCTCATTACATGGGATCAACCAATCACCAATTACCACTCGACCCAGCTGTCCACCTTCTTCAGCCTTTGTCCATTCCACCTATCACCCCACCCCCAACTTCTGATACCATCCCAATCCTCTCCCTCCCTCATCTGCCCATCACCAATCACCCTCATCGCCTTGGATTCCATAATCACTTGCTAGCTGTTGCATCATCTCTTCCCATTACCTTTTTATACTAGCTCTCTCTCTCTCTCTCTCTCTCTGTCTCTCTCCACTCTCTTCTCTCTTGCTCTCTCTTTCTCTCTATCTATCCATCTTTCTTTCTCTCAATCTAGCTATCTATCTATCTACCTCTGTCTACCTATATTTATCTTTCCTTCTCTTCTATCTCTCTATCTTTCTCTCTCTCTAGCTCTCACTCTATCTCTCTTTCTCTATATCTATCTATCATTCTCTCTCTCTATCTCTTTCTCTTTCTATCTATCCATCTCTCTCTTTATCTATCTATCTGTTTGTTTATTTGGAGATTCATCATGCTGACAGGCCCTTCCAGCCAGCACTGCCCAATTACACCCATATGACCAATTAAGCTATTAACCGAAGCATCTTTGGAATGTTGGAAGATACCCATGCACTCACAGAAGGAATGTTCCAACTCTTTGCAGACAGCGGCGAGAATTGAACCTGGGTCAGTGGTGCTGTCATAGCATTACACTGAAGACCATGTCATCAGGCTATCTTCTCTCTTGCATTCCAGTGCAGCGGAAGGGTCTCAACCTGAAATACTTGCTGTTCATTTTCTTGTCTGACCCTCTGACTGTTTTCGTGTATTGCACCATTCCATCCTATCGTGCTCATTCCCTCCCTCCCGCACCCTACTTCAGTCCTATCTTGGTTCATCTTCCATCCATTGAGCATAGAGCAGTATCGCAGGAAAGCGGCATCCATCATCAAGGACCCCCACCATCCAGGCCATGCTCTCTCCTCGTTGTTCCCATCAGGAAGAAGGTACAGGAGCCTCAGGACCTGCACCACCAAGTTCAGGAATGGTTTCTACCCTTCAACCATCAGGCTCATAAACTAGAGGGAATAACTTCACTCAACTTCACTTACCCCATCACTGAACTATTCCCACAACCTATGGACTCACTTTCAAGGAATCTTCATCTCAAGTTCTTGGTATTTATTGCTTAGTTTGTTTTTCTTTCATTTTGTATTTGCACAGTTCGTTGTTTTTTGCACAATGCCTGTTGTCCATCCTGTTGCGTCTTTCATTGATTCTATTGTATTTACTGAGAATGCCCACAAGAAAATGAATCTCAGAATTTTATATGGTTTCATACATGTACTTTGATAATAAATTTACTTTGAACTTTGAACATTTTTTGAGGCAGCAGAGATCACCCTGTATACTTCATCAGAAACCTTTCCTAACTGATAAGCCTTCCCTCTGGTAGTCAGATGTCAGAGACTAATATAGAAACAGCGATGAGAAGGACTGCACTAGGTCGTGGTATTTGGAAAGTAAAGGAGTCTGTAGAGAGGAGACACACTTGAATTCTCTGACAGCAGGGGACAACAGGAAACTGGACCTAAACCCATGGGAATTTTGCAAAATACTTCACAGTCAGACAGAAGCCTGTGTTTACTTAGACATAACCAAGCAAAGATTCAATGAAAGGATCACACATAAATTCTTTCCCTCCCATAAGAGACCAGGACCTAGATAGAGTGAACGTGGAGAGGAAGTTTCCAATAGTAGGAGAGTCTAGGACCAGAGGGCGTAACATCAGAGTAGAAGGCCGTCCCTTTAGAATAGAGATGAGGGGGAATTTCTTTAGCCAGAGGATGGTGAATCAAAGGAATTCATTGTCACAGGGGGCTGTGGACACCAAGTCATTGGGTATATTTAAAGCAGAGGTTCTTGATTAGTAAAGGTGTCAAATGTTACAGGAGAATGGGATGAGTGTCATGGCCCGGTCCGCATTCCGGTTCACAGTCCGGTCAGTGGACTCTGGTCTTCCGACTGTCCCTTGTTTCAGTTGGGCTTAATCATAGGCACCTGATGCTTGTCTTTGGTCTGGGAATATAAGAGGCCCTGGGTTGGAGTGTGGGTGCTGGTTTGTCTGGTCAGTATCCTGTCCTTGCCTCTGTTGGATAAGCCAGGCTGGCCTTGCTGTTACCCTGAGGTTGGACTGTTCCCTTTCCTCCCCTTCTTTCTGTAGCCATTGCCTGGAGCCTCGCCTATTCTTGCCATCAATTTCTACCGCTGCAGCAAGACCGGAGCCTTGCTGTGTCCAGATAAGGAACTGTCTCTTTGTGTCCATGCCTTTGCTGGGTACTTCTGGCTGTTTGCTGCTACCTGTGTGTGGAACTGTCTCGTTGTGTTCAGCTTTCTGTGTATGAGTCCTGGCCCTACGTCCTGTTCCCAAGGAGGGGTCCCGGCTCTGTGCTCTGCGTTCCTGTCTCCCAAGTCCGAGTCTGAGCTTCATGTCCTCGTCCAGCCCAGGAGCCCCACGTCCAGTCCTGTTGCCTTGCCATGTCTTGTCCTCGCCTAGATCCGGAGTCCGAGCCCGAGTGAAGACCCAGGTTCCGGGTCCCTGTCCAGTCTCTGGCTCTGAGTCTTTGTCCAGGTTCCTAGTTCCTAGTTCCTCGTCTAGGTCCCGCTTTCCTAGTCTAGTCCTAGCCCAGGCCCTGTATCCTAGTCTCATCCAGGGCCTGTGTCTTGTCCAGCGTCGTTTCTTCCCCACTTCCCTTGCTTTCTTGCCACACCTAGTCCTGTCCCTGGTACTTCAGTGTCTGTGTCTGTTCTCAACGCCCACCTTGTGACAATGAGAGGGATAATAAATCAGCCATGATGGAATGGCTGAGCAATTGGCTTAATTCGGCGTCTACATCTTATGGTCTTATTGCCAGGATTAGGGGTCAAATTGTCAAATTTTCATTCCCCACTACCCTCACATGGTGTTTTGACTGATGCGCCCTGGGTTGGTGGCTTTGAGGGGCTATGTGGATGTGGCCCCAACACAGGGCAGGGAAGCGACAGACTCGGCATGCAGATCGGAGGCAGCAGAGAACACCTGCCGACTTTGCTGGAGGCAAGGTGGATCATTGCCAATCTCGGCAGGTGGAGACGTTTAAATATTTTTACTTTATTCAGAGATACAACACGGAATAGGCCCTTCCAGCCCATTGAGCCACACCGTCTAGCAACTCCTGACAGCCCCGATTTAATCCTAACTTAATCACAGGACAATTTGCAATGACCAATTAACCTACTAACCAGCACGTCTTTGGACTGGGGGAGGAAACCCGAGCAATAGGAGAACACCCATGTATTCCACTGGGACGATGTAAGGACACTCTTTGCAGAGGATGCTGGGATTGAACTCTGAACTCTGACCCCCCCCCAGATGTAATAGTGTCACGCTAACAGCGATGTTACCGTGGCACCCTTGCAGGTGCTTGTGCGTGTAACTCTTCACTTTTCTTTTTCTGTATTTGCATATTTTTGCTGTCTTTTACACGTCAGGGTTGTGTATGGTGATAATAAATTTGCTGGGAACTTTGAACTTAGGGGGGGGGAAGTCAGAGTGCCCGGAGGAAACCCACGCAGTCACGGAGAAAATGTGCGGACTCCTGATTCCCTTACAGACAGCGTCAGGAATTGAACCCCGTCTTACAGCTGGCTAATTGCTGCACTACTGCACCAGCCCAGGATGGATGGGAAGAGCCAATCGGACTGGGCGGGGACCAGGAAGCAGCTCGATATTGGTGCATTCAAATAGGAGTGCCGGTGTTCCTAGCACATTGGTTGCCTCAAGGTAAGCCTGCCTGGGGTGAGGGAACATTAAACACACACACTGTACCCTTTATTTGCATATCCAAGATGCAAAAAAAGCCACAAACAGGCAAAAGAGTACAGACATCTCGTTTCTGAAGGAATATAATGGGTAAGAAGGAAAAGTATCGTAGCATCGCACTGAGCAGAATCAGGTTTGATATCACCGGCATATAGATAGATAGATACTTTATTCATCCCCATGGGGAAATTCAACTTTTTTTCCAATGTCCCATACACTTGTTGTAGCAAAACTAATTACATACAATACTTAACTCAGTAAAAAATATGATATGCATCTAAATCACTATCTCAAAAAGCATTAATAATAGCTTTTAAAAGGTTCTTAAGTCCTGGCGGTTGAATTGTAAAGCCTAATGGCATTGGGGAGTATTGACCTCTTCATCCTGTCTGAGGAGCATTGCATCGATAGTAACCTGTCGCTGAAACTGCTTCTCTGTCTCTGGATGGTGCTATGTAGAGGATGTTCAGAGTTTTCCATAATTGACCGTAGCCTACTCAGCGCCCTTCGCTCAGCTACCGATGTTAAACTCTCCAGTACTTTGCCCACGACAGAGCCCGCCTTCCTTACCAGCTTATTAAGACGTGAGGCGTCCCTCTTCTTAATGCTTCCTCCCCAACACGCCACCACAAAGAAGAGGGCGCTCTCCACAACTGACCTATAGAACATCTTCAGCATCTCACTACAGACATTGAATGACGCCAACCTTCTAAGGAAGTACAGTCGACTCTGTGCCTTCCTGCACAAGGCATCTGTGGTGGCAGTCCAGTCTAGCTTCTCGTCTAACTGTACTCCCAGATATTTGTAGGTCTTAACCTGCTCCACACATTCTCCATTAATGATCACTGGCTCCATATGAGGCCTAGATCTCCTAAAGTCCACCACCATCTCCTCGGTCTTGGTGATATTGAGACGCAGGTAGTTTGAGTTGCACCATATCACAAAGTCCTGTATCAGTTTCCTATACTCCTCCTCCTGTCCATTCCTGGCACACCCCACTATGGCCGTGTCATCAGCGAACTTCTGCACATGGCAGGACTCCGAGTTATATTGGAAGTCTGATGTGTACAGGGTGTTGTGTACGAGGTGTTGTGGGATTTGGTGTCTTTGAGGCAGCAGTACAACGCATACATTGTAATGCACACTGTGAATAACAGTTAGTGTATGTATACATTAAATAGTTAAATTAAATAAGTAGTGCAAAAATAGAAATAAAAATTAGTGAGGTGGTGTTAATGGGTTCAGTGTCCATTCAGAAATCGGATGTCAGAGGGAAAGAAGCTGTTGCTGAATTGTTGAGTGTGTGCCTTCAGGCTCCTGTACCTCCTTCCTGATGGTATCAGAGAGAACAAGGCATGGGGGTCCTGAAATGTGCACGCCACCTTCCTGAGGCATCGCTCCCTGAAGATGTCCTGGAAACTACAGAAGCTAGTGCCCATGATGGAGTTGATTAGGTTTACAACGCTCTATATCTTGTTTTGATCCTGTGCAGTAGACCCTGCCCCATACCAGGCGGTGATGCAGCCAGTTAGAATGCTCTCCATGGTATATCTGTGGAAATTTGAGAGTCTCTTCTAGTGACAACCCAAATTTCCTCAAACTCCTAATGGAATATAGCCTCTGTCTAGCCTTCTTTGTAGGGGCATCGAGGTGTTGGGTCCAGGTTAGACCCTCAGAGAGAGTGACACCCAGGAACTTGAAATTAGTCACTCTTTCCACTTCTGATCCCTCTATAAGGATTGGTGTTTGTTCCCTTGTCTTATCCTTTCCAAAGTCAAAGTTCGGATCTTCATATTGCCACAGAGATAGTGAGACACAGGAGGAAGAGCGAACTCTGAACATAGAACAGTACAATCCTTATAACCCACAATGTTGTACTGAACCAATTAAACTAGAAAGGAAATGCTTAATTTAACTAATCCCTACATACTGCCCATAATGCCAATGGTGTTTAGGGCAGCAATGAAGGTCTTCCATCTCTGGCGATGTTCGGGGCTTCCTTCATCGTGTCTGTAGCTTCCTCCCGGTTTTCACTACTGTCAGTCATGCAAGTCCCGGATGGAGACTCAGGAATACCGTCGCACTCAGATGTAGAAGGATTCTTCATTGCTGTTTCCGTAGCAGTTTTGATCGACTAGTCAGGGTTGTTAGCCCAGAGCTGAACTTCTGAACCTGGAGGACTGGTAGACCACTCTTTGCCTGGCCTCTAACCTTTGACCTGTTTGGCATGGGTGACCCTACCAAGAGCCAAATCATAAAGCCCCAACTCCAGCCAACACGGCACTCTGGGTCGTTGAAACACACAAGCCTCTAAACCATGAGGTGATTGTGGTCCTCCTGGAGGAACTAATCCCTACGCAAGGTCCATATTCTTCCATTCTCCGCACATTTGTCTCCCAGTCTAACACCGTCTTATTGGGTTTGCTCCCTCTGTCAACCCAGGCAGCACACTCCAGACACCGGTGGGCTGCACAGACAGGAGAGACCAGCACCACTACCCCCAACCCAACGCAGAATCCAGCGGCACACAACCCGTTCGAGCGTCTCCTTGAGAGTGGCTGCCATGTCTCAGCGCTCTGTGAGCTCAGGCCTCTTGAGCCACTTGAGCAGAAGAAAAAGTCAAAGTTGTGCTTATCGTTCATTCCCTGCCAAATATACACAGGCACACGGCATCATTCACAAACAAAATATAAGCTAACAATAAATAATGCACAGTTTTACAAGAACGAACATAAATAGAACAAAAATAAACCAAGTCTATTTTAGTGCAAAGTGATCAGAGTGTTCACTGTGATGCTAAACTGCAGTGATTAGGGTTGTGTTGGTCGCTTCCATCTCCAGATGACTGAAGGGACATTTCAGTTTCTGAACCTGGTGGTGTGGGACTTCAGGCCTCTGGCCGTCCTGCCCAGTGGCAGCTGCAAGAACATGGCCTGGCCCAAATGGCAGAGCTCTTCGTGATAAAATCAGGTCTACCCGCGGCTACCCCTTCTGCAAGTACAACGGGTCCTATGATGCAGTGGGACAAGCCCGCGATACTCTGTGGCTTCCATCCTTCCTGTGCATTCGAGTTGCCATACCAGACCTTGATGCAACCAGTTGGGAAGCTTTCAACAGAACATCTGTAGAACTTTGTTAGTGTGCTTGGCGGCATACTGAGCCTCCTTAAACCTCCGAGAAAGTAAATATGCCGGCACACCTTCCTTGTGAGTTTATCTACGTGCTGGGCCCAGGACATGTCAAGGCCTGGAATTTAAAGCAACTGATGGCTGGGGCCTGTAGAACAAGAAGCCTATGCTGTCAAAAGTGCCTCTTTTTGATAAAACGTTAAAACAAGATCCTATCTTCCTTTTCTGAAACTTAAAATGACATACTAAGAGGCCTTTCATCCTATTAAAACCTTCCTGGCTCACAGGGAGCCATCATATTAATCCCATTCCCCATCTCCTTTCTTCCCCATTTATCCCTTACAACTTCTCTCACAGGCCCATCCATTTTCCCTTGATTCTACAGTAGGGGTAATACTGGTGATGGGTCTCGGCCCAAAGCACTAACTGTTTATCCTTTCTATAGATGCTGCCTGACTTGCTGAGTTTCTCCAGTGTTTTCTGTGGGTTACTCTGGATTTCCAGCAGCTCCTGAGTTTATTTTTTGAGAAACAACATGGAATAGGCCCTTCTGGCCCTTCAAGCCACACCACCTGGCAATCCTCTGATTTAATCCTTGCCTAAACATGGGGCAATTTACAATGACCAATTAACCTACTAACTGGTATGTCTTTCGACTGCGGGCAGAAACCGGAGCACCCGGAGGAAACCCACGTGGACACGGGGGGTGGGTGTACAAACTCCTTGCAGGCAGCGACAGGAATTGAACACAAGTTGCCTGTACTGTAAAGCGTCCTGCTACTATGTCGCATAAGTGTAGGGGTAATTAGCAGTGCAAAATTAGATGTGCCTACTGGTACATCCTTGGGGCGTGGAAGGAAACGGGAGCACTGTGGTTACAGGGAAACCATGAAAACTCCACAGAGACAGCAAAGCCAAGGTCAAGATTGAACGCAGTTCCCTGCAACGATGCCACTGTGCAGGAGTAAACTATTTCATTTCAATCTTTTTTTTATTGATTTAAAAGAATAAGGATAAATACAAATCAGAGGAGAAGTTATCTCAAATGCATATTTCAATAAAAGTACAAACTAAAAAAATATACACTGTCAGAATCATGTATAGTATAATATTAAGCTAATATATACAAAAAGAATCACAACTCCTCTTAACAATTCATAGAAAAAAAGATTAAAAATTTATGATATGAAGAAAGAAAAAAAAAACCCCACTTATCTAACCTAAAACAAAACAAAAGGGGGCGATCCATTTTGAGGATTTAATAAAAAAAGAAGTAAAAGTCCTTCTGGTCAAAACTATCTCACGGCACTTTCACTTGAACTGGCTGCCACATTTCCCATGGATAAAAGTTTAGTTCAGTCCCAGCTAAAAATGACTGTTTTATAATAACTACAGTGTATTCCAGTTAATTGGGCTATTGATTTATAGGGGTAGCTGCTTATTTGGGACAACTCTTGAAAACAATAATTAATCATGAAAATAGCCAAGATGCCCTTTATTTGGGACACTATACCACTTAATTGTGGCAGGAGACTGTTAAGAAACAGTTTCTAACCAGCGTCAGAGCCATGCACTTGTGTAGCCCTTAGACGCTACAACGTGCTTAGAGCAAACAGCTTTTTAAATAGCATCAGTTGTGTGTCTTTATGTTCAAAAAGCACTGATTTTTGTCACAAAAAGAGCAGGAAAACAACTCGAACTGTTTGGCCCACTGCGGTTTCAAGCATTCAGGCTTGGAGATGCCAGCAACGGCCGGGAGCGAAAATGAAACCATTTCACTATTTCAACAAGTTACGAATTACAAAGAATTTGAAGGTACTTTGAATGTTACAATGAAAATGAAGATTTGGAGAATGCAGTCATCGAAAGAACAGTATGGAGATAGTCATCTGCACTGATTCTGTTCATTTATAATCAATAGAACACAGCAGTGTCGAGGTTCAATGGATCAATTCCTCTACTGATAACTATTAAAGCTCAAAGTTCAAATGAAATTTATGATCAGAAGACATAGATGTCATCATAACAACCCTGAGATTCATTGTCTTGAGGTCATACTCAATAAGTTCATGGAATAATATCCATAACAGAAGCAATGAAAGACCAAGCTGGGCATTCAACCCGTGTGCAAAAGATAACAAACTGTACAAATACAAAAATAAGAAATAATAATCATAAATAAATAAGCAATAAATATTGAGAAAATGAGATGGAATCCTTG
This sequence comes from Hemitrygon akajei, assembly GCF_048418815.1. NCBI lineage: Eukaryota > Metazoa > Chordata > Chondrichthyes > Myliobatiformes > Dasyatidae > Hemitrygon > Hemitrygon akajei. Next base: position 6,008,501 of record NC_133154.1, read on the forward strand.
CAAATGAGTCCATAGGTTCTGGGAACAGTTCAGTGATGGGGCAAGTGAAGGTGAACCTTTGGTTCAAGAGCCTTATGGTGGAGGGGTAATAACTCTTCCTGAACCTGATGGTGTGAGTCCTGAGGCTCCTGTACCATCTTCCTGATGACAGCAATGAGAAAAGAGTACATCCTGGGTGGTAGTGTCCCTGATGTTGGATTCTGCTTTCCTATGACAGCGTTTCATGTAGACGTGCTCTGTGGTGGGGGAGGCTTTACTAATAATGGACTGGGCCATATACACTATATTTTGTAGGATTTTCTGTTCAAAGGTATTGGTGTTTCCATAGCAGGCTGTGATGCAGCCAGCCAATACACTCTCTATTACCCATCTATAGAAGTTTGTCAAAGTTTCAGATGTCATGCTGAATCCTCACGAACTCCTAAGGAAGTAGAGGTGGCTCTGTGCTTTCTTCGCAACTTGCACTTGCATGTTGGGCCCAGGACAGGTACTCCACCTCTGATCCTCCAATGAGGACTGGCTCATGGACCTCTGGTTTCCTCCTCCTGAAGTCAATAATCAGCTCCTTGGTCTTACTGACATTGAGTGAGAGGCTGTTGTTATGGCACCACTCAGCCAGATTTTCAATCTCCCTCCTGTATGCTGATTTGCCACCACCTTTGATTCGGCCAATGACAGTGGTGTCGTCATCAAACTCGAATATGGCATTGGAGCTGTGCTTGGCCTCACAGACATAAGTGTAAAGTGAGTAGAGCAGGGGGCTAAGCACACAGTCCTGTGGTACCCCTGTGCTGATGGAGATCTTGGAGGAGATTTTGTTGCCAATCCAAATTGACTTGGGTCTACAAGTGAGGAGATCGAAGATCCAATTGCATAAGGAGTTATTGAAGCCAAGATCTTGGACTTATTGATTAGCTTTGAGGGGACGAAGGCATTGAATGCTGAACTGTAGTCAATAAAGAGCATCTTGATGTGTGCATCTTTGCTGTCCAGATGTTCTGGGGTTGAGTGAAGAGCCAATGAGATTGCATCTGCTGTGAACCTGTTGCTCTGGTAGGAAAACTGGAATGGATCCAAGTCACTTTTCAGGCAAGAGTTTATATGATTATATAAATGTTTCATCACCAACCTCTCAAAAGAACTTCACCACTGTGGATGTAAGTGCTACCGGACCATAGTCATCGAGGCAGGTTATCATGTTCTTCTTAGGCACCGGTTTAATTGAATCCTGCTTGAAGCAGGTGGGTAACTCAGACTGCAGAGGTGAGAGGTTAAAGATCTCAGTGACCACTCCAGCCGGTTGATTGGCACAGGTTTTTAGTACTTGGAGAAGTACCCCGTCTGGGTGGGCCGGATGCTTTTCGTGGGTTTATCGTCCTGTGGGGGCTGTGGGGGTTCATAATGGTTCCCCCATGTTTTTACAGACAAAGTGAGCGTAGAAGACATTGGGCTCATCTGGAAGTGAAGCCCTGTCGGTCACCCATGTTGCTTGATTCAACCTTATAAGAGGTGATCGTACTCAAGGCCAGCCACAACTGTCCAGCATCCTTTGTTGATTCAAGTTTAGTCCAGAATTGCCACTTTGCCCGTGAGATGGCTTTCTGGAGATCGTACCTGGACCTCTTGCAACCTTCTTGGTCACCAGATTTGAATGCCTCGGACCTGGCCCTCAGCAGATTGCGATCTCAAGGGCTTCTGATTGGGGAAGACACACGTCTACAGCTGTTTTAATGGAGTCCATGACAGCCATGGTGTATTCATTCAGAGCTGTGGATGAACCCTTGAACATGCCAGTCCACTGACTCGAAGCAATCCCATAGTCGCTCCTCTGTTCCCCACGACCACCTGTCTGTTGTGCTAATCTCTGGAGCTTTGCTCTTTAGCCTCTGCTTGAACGCAGATAGGAGGAGGACGGCCCAGCGATCCGATTTACTGAAATGTGATCTGGGCATGAAATGGTAAGCATTCCTTACCTTAGTGTTACAATGGTCTAGAGTGTTGGGGCATCTGGTGCTACAGGTTATATGCTGATGGTAATTGGGCAGGGTTTTTTTCAAACAGGCCTGGTTAAAGTCCCTGATTATGATTTGAAAAGCATCAAGATGGGCTGTTTCTGGTTTGGAGATGGCATCGTGTAGTCTCTCAAGTGCTTGATTGTAGTTGGCCACTGGTGGTATGTAAACTATGATCAGGATTATGGAGAACGACACCCTTGGTAAATAGAACATACAGCATCAGACAGCACTTGTATCATTAGATATTCAAAGCTGAGGGAACACGTGTTTGACAAAACCAGCAGAGCACCTCCGAGAGATTATCATGAAACACACACCTTCACCTTTTGCCTTTTCTGAAGCAGCAGTTCGATCCATCCAGTAAACCGAAAAGCCTTCCAGTTTGATCACTGTAACTCTGCAAGAAAGCCACGTCTCGCTCAGACATCGAACACAACAATTCCTCATTTCCCTCCAATGCATCAATCTTTCCCTCAGGACCTCAGTTTTGGTCTCCAGTGACTGCCCAATTGCTGCGTAGAGGATGTCTCATCCCTCTGTGATTCAGCCTGGCTTAGAATCCACCCCCCTTCCCCCTGCTTTGCTTCCAGCCATGGCAATGAACTTTCATCCACTTAAATGTGCCATACCAGGTCCCCCAGGTCTTCCAGAAGGTTGTAAAATCTGTAGATCATGCTGCCGATCGCAGTGAGAGTCATTTGAAAGAGGCATATCGAGAATTATTGTCCACAGCCCTCAAAACATTGCCATGCTTCACCAGTGCATTTTGCTGAACCAGTTAGAAACCATACACAGTTTTATTGAACTGTTTTTAATTGAAATATATGTACATAATTTGTTACTCAGTTAAACAGTAGTCTGTCCTTTTTAATACCTTTTTAAAACTATTCCCATGAAACTTTAATTGGGGTAGCCATTTAAGTGAACCAAAATGTATTGGTCCTGATGTGACCCAATTTATCAGGTCTTTGTACTTTGGGATACCTGATTTGAGATAAAGTACATGAACATTGTACTCTACACAAAAAAACCTCAAAATCAGAGCTCTTTGTTCATTTCTACTCTGCCTTTCCAACTTTGCATGCACTGTTTGAATTTCTTATCTCTCACTGACAGCCTGACAGAATCCAGGATTCTTATCAGACGGGGTGTCTAGGAAACACAATCTTACACCTGGATCTGATTGTGGTGTCCAATGGCAGAAAGTGGTGGGTTTGCCATGGTCTCTCCAGATTCTCTCTCATAAATAGTCCTGCACTGGGACCATAGCTCTCTATATCCTTACTATCCATGTCCCTATCCAAACTTCTCTTAAAAGTTGAAATCCGGCTCACATGCACCAATTGTGCCGGCAGCTCATTCCACAGTCTCACGACACTTTGAGTGAAGAAATTTCCTTTCATGTTCCCCTTAAACTTCTCACCTTTCACCTTGAACTCATGACCTCACACCCAACCTCAGTGGAAAAAGCCTATCTATATCCCTTATAATTCTGTATACTTCTATCAAATCTCCACTCAGTCTTCTACGTTTCAAGGAATAAACTCCTAACCTATTCAATCTTTCCTGATAACACTGTTTCTCCACACCCGGCAACATCCTTGTAAACTTTCTCTGTGCTCTTACTCATATCCTTCCTGTAGGTAGGTGACCAAAACTGCACACAGTGCTCCAAATTAGGCCTCATCAATGTCTTATATAACTTCAATGTAACATCCCATCTCCTGTACTCAATACTTTGATCTATGAAGGCCAATGTGCCAAAAGCTCTCTTTATGACCCTATCTACCTGTGACACCACATTTTTTTTTGTAATTTATTTTTTTATTGAAGTTCATCAAACAAACATTTCCATAAGATGTATTTCAGACATTGTACTTATATATCATATAATCATATATGTCACAAAATCTCCACAAAGTATTTATCTGGGGTACACACTTACAGAAAAGAGTGGAAAGAAAAAACAAGCAAAAGGAAAGAACTATGTACAAGCAGGGAGTGTGACACCACTTTCAATGAATTATGGATCTGTATTCCCAGATCCCCTTATCCTACCGCACTCCTCAGTGCCCTATCATTCACTGTATAAGACTTACACTGGTTGTGTAAAACCTCACACTTTTCTGCATTAAATTCCATCTGCCTTTTTTCAGCCCATTTTCCCATTTGATGCAGATCCCTCGGCAAGCCATGATAACCTTCCTCACTGTCCACTACACCCCCAATCATGGTGTCGTCTGCAAATTATTAATCACTTGATTCTTGATGTACAAAAATCTATTAGAATCAGGCTTATTTACATCCAGTGACTGTACATCCACAGAAAATTCCAAAACTTTAAATTGGTAAATGGTAATTTTTAAAAATTATTGTCACATGTATTGATGTACTGTGAAAACTTGGATTTGCATATAGATCATTCCATCACATCAGTGCATTGTGGTTTACCGAGAAAATCAACAACAGAATGCATAACGAAGTGTTACATCAGTTGGATGTACTGTACTGTGAAGAGCATTTACAAATCTCTACAGGTGCATTCTAACTGGTTGTATCCCCCATTCAATACGGTGGATGCAATCTCGATTTCAACGCTCAGGAGAAGTTCATGGATGGGAGTGGTATGGAGGGCTGTGGTCTAGGTGCAGCTTGGCGGGGCTAGGCAGTTTGGCATGGACTGGAGGGGCTGAATGGCCTGTTTCTGCGCTGCAGTTTCCAAGGCGCTGTGGCTGTACAGAATCGGAAAAAGCTGCAGCAAGTTGCAAACTCAGCCAGTTCCACAGGGCACTAGCCTCCCCCAGCATCCAGGTCACCCTTAAAGGGCAACGCCTCAAAAAGGCGGCATCCATCATTGAGGACCCCCATCACCCAGGACACCAAGACATGCCCTCTTCTCATTGCTACCATCAAGGTGGAGGTACAGGAGCCCGAAGACACATGCTCAGAGATTCAGGAAGAGCTCCTTCCCCATCACCATTGAATTTCTGAGTGGACAATGAACACTACCTTACTATTTGCCTCTTTTCTTTTTGCTCAGCACCAGGGGTGAACTGGGTAGTGGTTGAAAACCTGGACACAGCCACAAAGAGAGAGGGCTGGAAAACAGACTTTGACCAAAAAACAGCCTCATCTCTCAGATGAAAGTACATGTCTCAATTAAGACACAGACTTGGGACAAGATATTGACCACTTGGGACTAAGATGAGGAGAATATCTTCACTCAGGGTGTTATAAAACAGCCAACATATCAAAGACATAAGAGATCCAGAGCAACACATCCAAAATGCTGGAGGAGCTCAGCAGATCGGGTAGCATCCATGGATATGAACAAGCAGTTGATATTTCAGGCCGAGACCCTTCTCCATGACTGGAAAGGAAGGGGGAAGATGCCAGGATGAAAAGGTGGGGAGAGTGGAAGAAGGACTAGTAGAAGGTGATAGGTGAAGCCAGGTGGATGGAAAAGGTGAAGGACTGGAGAAGATGGAATCCGATAAGAGAGGAGAGTGGACCAGGGAAGAAAGGGAAGAAGGAGGAAGGAGGGTGATAGCAGGTGAGGAGAAGAGGTAAGGGGTCAGAGTGGAGAATAGAAGAAGAGGGAAGGGGGAGGGGGAAAATTAGCAGAAGAAGAAATCCATGTATCACATCAACATATCAAAGACTTCATTCACCCAGGACATTCTCTCTTCTGCCCCACTTCCATCAGCAAGAAGATACAAAAACCTGAAAGCACGTCCCACCAAACTCAAAGACAACTCCTGATCTCCCTGTTTTAAGAGAACTGAACGGTTACCTAGGACAAGAAGATGGACTATTGACCTCACAATCTACCTTGTTATGGCCTGGTACCAAACTGTCTGCCTCTGTAAATGAACCAGATTCAGAATCAGGTTTAATATCATTGGCATGCGTTGTGAAATTTATTGTTTTGCAACAGCAGAAAATTGGAATACATCATAATAAAAACTACCAGGCAAAATTTCATCGCTCTGCAATATGCGGTCCAGATGAAGGGGCTCAGCCCAAAATGTTGTTCGTTCCTTTGCATAAATGCTACCTGATCTGCTGGGTCACTCTTGTGACCATTATTGCATTCCTGGGTGCTTTCAAAAGGTGGTGGCGGAGCGGATTATTTTGTAAAGTGTGTGGAGAGAGACGAAAATCCAGGGAAAACAGCAACGAAATCATTCCGAGTTAGAATGGTGTGTAATCTTTGGTGATTAGCATTAGGAGGGTGACATTGCCCTTGATCTTACAACAATGCTGGAGGTGGGACTACGCCGAATAAGTTTGGCAAGGACTAGATGGGCAGAAGGGCCTTTTTCTGTGCTGTAGTGCTCTATAACTCTATAAATTACAATAAGTGTGTGTATATATATAAAAAAATAAGTAATGTAAAAAGAGCAAAACAATAGTGAGGTAATGTTCATGGGCTCATTGTCCATTCAGAAATAAGATGATGAAATGGCAGAGGGGAAGAAGCTGTTCCTGAGATGTTGAGTGTGGGCCTTCAGACTCCTGTACCTCCTCCCTGCTGGTGGCAATGAAAAGAGGGCACGGCCTGGGTATTATCCTGTCAGTCATTTAGCGCACTACCGCTGCTTCAGCAGGGCAGACGAAGTGTTCCATCTCCCAGACAGGCAGACAGACAATCTAGTAAAAAATATCAAAGTGAAAAATCTGAAATATAAAAAAAAGATAATGCTAGAAAATACTCGGCAGGTCGGACGGTACCTGTGGAGAAAGCAACAGAGTTTGTGTTTCAGGTCCACGACCTTGAGCAAGCAACGGAATGTCAGGAAAGTGTAAGGCACATTTGAGGAAAATAATATTGCATAATAGTCAGCCACAATATATTGAATAGTGAATTTCATGTTATTTTACAGATATGTTGTCGAGAACATCCTAACAAGCCCACTACTGCTTGGTACTGAAACTGCACAGTGGTGGACAGGAAGTCTCTCTGCCCAGCACAACATTGGTACCAACCTACCTGGCATCAAGGACATGCAATGTATACAGAGAGGTGCCAGTAAAGGGTCAGTAACATCATGAAGGATCCCACCCACCCTGCTCATGGACCGTTTGTCCCACCCCCATCAGGGAAGAGGCTACGTAGCATCCACGCCAGGACCACCAGACTCAAAAACAGTTACTTTCCCCAAGCAGTAAGGGTGATCAACACCTCCACCCACTAACTCACCCCATCACACCCCCCAACCACCACTACTTTATCAATTCCTGTCAGAGTCACTCTATATACAGGCACTCCAGTGCCTAGAGTCACTTTATGGACATACGATCAATCATGAGCTAGCTTATGTATTTATATTTATTGTGTTTTTATTATTTTTTGTGCTCCATCGGATGCAGGAATTACTTTGTTCTCCTTTACACTTGTGTACTGGAAATGACGTTAACGAGTTGTAAATGGGAATTCCCTTGTCCTAATGATGGTGGAGGACAGACCACTAGATGTCTTTCGGGTGGAGGCAGATAAATATTTGCAAGGCTCAGGATTATGAGAAGAGGATGCTGAGGCCTGTATACAACAGCCATGAACACATTAAATGGCGGGGCAGGCTTGAGGGGATGAATGCAATACTCCTAATCCTTGAAGATAAAGACTAAAGATTATCTTTATTTGTCACATGTACTGTACATTGAAACATCAAAGCTTACAATGAAATGCGTCATTTGTGTCAAATCAATTGTGATTGCGTTGGGGGGGGGGTGAGCAAGTGTGCCCACAACTCACTAGCCCTAACCGTACGTCTTTGGACTTGCGAAGAAACCAGAACACCCGGAGGAAACTCGCGTAGTCACACGGAGGATGTACAAACTCCTTACGGGCAGCAGTGGGGTTCGAGCCCTGACTGGTGATTGTTGGCTGGTGCTGTAAAGCAAAGCGCTAACTACTATACTACCGTACTGCCCCAAAACTGAACCTGTCCGCTTGATTCCTTGAAAAGAGTCGTTCTGCCCTTCCAGGAGATTGAGGGGAGGTTTGGTAGAGATATACAAAATTACGAGGGGTATAGATAGGGTAAATGCAAGCAGGCTTTTCCCACAGAGGCTGGGTGAGACTAGAATGACTGTGAAATGGATTAAGAGTGAACAGTGAAATATTTAAGGGGAATGTCTTCACTCAAAGAGTGTGGAACGAGCTGCCAGCTGAAGTGGCAGATATTGGATTGATTTCAACATTTAAGAGAAGTTTGGACACGGTACAGGTGCAAGTCCACAGGACTAGGCAAAATAGTAGTTTGGCATTGGATGGGCAGAAGGGCCTGTTTCGGTGCTGTGGTGTTCTATGTCTGTACGACGCTATGTTTGCCTTGATTTCCCCCGACCTGCAATAATTTTGCCTGGTAAAAGCTTAACTGCGATTTTAAGGGTGTTCCATTGTTGATTGCAGGGTCATGTGACCACCTTCCCTGTGGTTTATGTCAGTTGTCTCTGAAAATAGACTGGAGGGCGGGCCCCTGGAATCGACATTCAGGCTGAGAAGGGTTTGCGAGCCTGTGCAATGAGGTTACAGTATATAAAGAATGCAGGCACGTTAGCAGAGTGTGAAGTCAGAAGCCAAGCCTGAAGAGTCGCTCCCACTCCAAGTTCTAGGGCAGTTCACTGCGAAGACCTGCAAGAAGATCGCAACCATGTCGTAGGGTCTGGAGGCTTGCGTGCCGCGATGACCTGGAGAGCTGTGCTGGCTGGAGTCAGGGCTTTGTGCTTCGGCTCTTGGTAGGGTCACCCATGCCAAACAGGTCCATGGGTAGAGGCCAGAGTGGTCTACCAGTCCTCCACGTTCAGAGATTTAGCTCATGGTTAACAACCCTGACTGGTCAAACAAAACTGTTACAGAAACAGCAAGAAATCCTCCTACATCTGAGTGTGTTTCTGAGTCTCCACCCGGGTCCTGCACGGCTGACAGCGGTGAAAACCGAGAGGAAGCTACTGGCGCAATGAAGGAAGCCCTGAACACCATCAAGACCAAGACTAGAAGATGGCCGACGACAGACAGAGATGGAGGACCTTCATTGCTGCCCTAAACACCAGTGGCGCAATGGGCAGTAAGTAGATGTAGTCACTGTGAAGGGAGGAGGCTAAGAAACCAGGAGCAGTTGACAGTGAGGGGAACAAAAATTCCAAAATGGAGGATTCATTGATGAGTGCTTCGTAGTGGAAGCAGTTGAAAATACCTTTCTGCCTGAATTTAATTGAAATCCGGCGTGTTCATTAAATAAACACCAAACTACAGTTCTCTTTAGAAACATTCCGCTTCCTGTTCAGGATTTAAACAGGCAGAAGTTGTTCCACCCACCGTGTCCAAACAAAGGATTTCCTGTTTTCTGGCCTCATTACGCGGCTACCCTACCTTGTTCAATTGGCAGCAAGAAAAAAAAAGGTAGCAGGCATTTTATTCTTGCATGCGCTTTTCCTCAGAAAATACTTGACGCTTAATCAGTTGGATGTGTCCACGTCACATTCTGGACATCGCCTTCCTGCCATAACCTGCTACTATCCAGGAGCTGACTGACACGTCAAAACCATGCATAGCCAGGCAGTGGTGACATATTCCCTTCCAGCATGTTAGTTACACTTTTGCTGTGAGGCCTGTAGAGATCTATTTGTCTAAGCATAAGACCATAGAACATAGGAACAGAATTAGGTTGTTTGGCCCATCGAGTCTGCTCCACCATTCAGTCATGGCTGGTTTGTTTTCCCTCTCAACCCCATTCGCCTGCCTCCTCCCCGTAACCTTTGAGGCCTTGGCTAATCAAGAACCTATCAACCTCCACGTTAAATATACCCAGTGAATTGGCCTCTACAGCCATCTGTGGCAATGAATTCCACAGATTCACCACCCCCTGGCTAAAGAAATTCCTCCTCATCTCTGTTCGAAGTGGTCTGAGGCAGTGCCCTCTGATCCTATGGAAAACATTTACTCTATCGATGCCTTTCAGCTCACTCACTGTATGTGGTCAAGATGGACACTGACAGACCTCTAGGTACTCAGGAAATATAGGGATATCAGGTTCTCACACTCTCCCCAAGCCTGGCCAAACGGACGCCCAACTGCTATTCAGCGAGCTGCGAGAATAACTACGCTGCTTCCTTGCTTTACTTGGCCAATGTTCCGCCACACATGTACAAACACACACAAGGGAAAAGGCAGGAAGAGCTTGCAGGAAACAGCGGGCTCTGATAGTAATCTGGAATACATTTATTTATTGAGATACAGCGTGGAATAGGCCCTTTCTAGCAACCCCCGGCTTAACCCTAACCTAATCTTGGGACAATTTACAAAGACCAATTAACCTACTAACCAGTACGTCTTTGAACTGTGGGAGGAAACCAGAGCACCTGGAGGAAACCCAAGCATTCTACAGGGAGGGAGTACGGACTCCCTACAGAGGGTGCTGGAATTGAACTCCAAACTCCAATGCCTCAAGCCTGGAATAGGTTGCACTAACCACTACGCTACCGTGGCTCTGTGTGTGCGTGTGCGTGTGTGTGTGTGCGTGTGCGTGTGCGTGTGAGTGTGTGTGTGTGTGTGTGCGTGTGAGTGTGTGTGTGTGTGTGCGTGTGAGTGTGTGTGTGTGAGTGTGTGTGTGTATGTGTTTGTGTGTGTGTATGTGTTTGTGTGTGTGTATATGTGTGTGTGTGTGTGTGTGTGAGTGTGTGTGTGTGTGTGTGTGTGTTTGTTTGTGTGTGTATATGTGTTTGTGTGTGTGTATATGTGTTTGTGTGTGTGTGTGTGTGTGTGTGTTTGTGTTTTTTGAACTGCTTTGTAAAACCACAATACTCAACAGCCACTCACAAGTGGGGATGTGATCACACGATACCTCTCTCCCAACAATCGGGTCACATGCGACGCCACACAGAACGCAAGGACAGGAGGCCAGGACATCCTGTAGCAGCTCCCGCAACTGCAGGATATCCCAGGCACTCACGCTGTCGGGTGAAGCACAGTCACTGTGGGGAACGAGGCAGGCCCCCACCAGTCACACCTGTCTGTTGGACTGGGGCAAGTGCAGTGTAGGTTGACGACAGCCCTGACACCCTGCAGTTGGTGCAAGGATTGTTTTACATTCACACGAGGGGGCAGACATGCTTCAGATCAGCAGCAAGTGTCCGGAATGGGACCTGAGGCAAGTCACTCACATCTGATGAAGGAAGAGCATATTCCTCTATATCATCTTGTCTTACCCCACAATCACTCACTAAAGCCATTTCACAAAAGAACCCGACCTCGGACAGAGGGAGAGATTGAGGGAGAGAGGGAGAGAGAGGGGGAGCAGAGTGTAGAGAAAGGGAGAGGGAGAAAGAGAGGGGGAGAGGGGAGCAGGACAGAGAGGAGAGGGAGAGAAGACGAGAGGTAGAGAGGGCGAGAGGGAGAAAGGGGCAAAAGGGAAGGAGGGAGGGGAGGAGAGAGAGGGGGAGAGAGGAAGAATGCGAGATTGAGGGAGAGAGAGAGGAGAAGGAGACAGAAGAAAGTGTTTGTGTCAGAGAGAGTGGGGACATTAAGATGGAAGGAGAAAAAGAGAGATTGAGAGAGACAGAAAGAGAACAGAAGTGTGGGAGCTAACCAACTCTCAAGTTCACAATCTCATTTGATTATCAGTTCTTCCACTGGCTGCACATTCTCCCAGTGCAGCTCGAGGACCTTTGTACAAGCGACCGGTCTCAGAGAAAGTGTGATCGACTGAGTCACATCTGGAAAATAATTGATCCCCGTAGCAGGTGGGGGATAGGGTAGGTACGTTGGAAGATTAGACACAGAACTGTAACCGGCTTTGGGAGGGTAATAACCAGGGCTCATTCACAAGGGGACGTTCAGGCCTTGGGTACACCTAAGGACATGGTGTCTCCATCTGCTGCCAAGCAGAAAAATTCGCCTCATCACTTTTCAGGAACAATGAAGCCCGTGAGAGTGGGATGTTGCAGGAGCCAGAGGAGCAACCTTTGTTAGATAACTAGAGAGGGTATCAAAAGTGTGGAGACAACAACCCTAGCCCAGACCTGTTCCTAGTATTTTCTGAATCACTTGTCGAGGCACTGGGTGGTCTCAACAGTCTGAACAAAATACAATCTACTCAGTCACTAGGCAACCTAATTGAAGTCACATGCCCTAATTACATGGATGCTAGTGTTAAATACTTCCTTCAGCTGTACGTTAACCATTTCCCAACCGCGGTCTTCTGTTCAGACTGCAGATGGAGGAGATATTGTGGTGGAGTTCATTTTGAGGGTTGGCATGGGTATGGCTGTTCAAGTTCAAAGTTCAAAGTGCATTCAATATCAAAGTATGTACGCTACATGCAGCCTTGAGGTTTGTCTTCTTGCAGGCAGCCTCAAAACAAAGACGCACAATAAAACCCTCGCAACAAAAACCCTATGTGTGGAAAAAAAAGAATGAATCCTGCAAACAATTAAAAAGTAAACAAGTAATACAGAGAACATGAGTCCCAGAGTCTCCGAAAGTGAATCCATAGGCACGGAGGAGAAGCCATTGAAGCTGGTCCAGGAACCCAATGGCTGCAGGCCCCAGCCGCCGAGTTATTTCAGCATTGCAGCTGCCCCGAGAGCCGGGTTCAGCACTGAGGTGAGTCAAGCCCAGCCCTGTTGTCCAATGGTTGCGGGCCGCAGCCACCGAGCCAGGTTCAGCGTTGAGGTGAGTGAAACCAGTCCTGGGGTTCAAAGGTTGCAGGCCACAGCCAGCAGAACCGGGTTCTGTGCTGGGGTGAGTGAAACCAGTCCAGGAGTCCAATAGTCGTAGGATGCAGCCACAGACCTAGTTTCAGCGCTGAGGTGAGTGAAGCCAGTCCTGGAGTTTGAAGGCTGCAGGCCAAAGCCAACGGAACCGGGTTCTGCGTTGGGGTGAGTGAAACCAATCCTGGGGTTCAAAGGTTGCAGGCCACAGTCACAGAGCCAGGTTCAGTGCTGAGGTGAGTAAAGGCTTGGCCTCGACACCTTGGTCTTTTTAATCTGGGGCAGATATTTCACTGACCTCACATCCCACAGTCTGCCAGTTCCTTGTGGCAGAGCTTCCTCCCACAACACGGGTAATGTGAGTCTGGACGGCCGTAACCACAGAGGCCACAAGATCAGAATCTGAATCTGAATTGGAATCAGAGTTAAGATCACTAGCATACGGTATGTTGTGAAATACATCATAATTTAAAACTATAAATTACAGTAAAACGTATATATAAAAATAAATTAAATAAGTAGTGCGAAGGGTGTCACGGTAGCATGGTGGTTAGCACGATGCTTTACAGTACAGGTGACCCGGGTTCAATTCCCGCCACTGCCCGTAAGGAGTTTGTACGTTCTCCCCTTGACTATGTGGGTTTCCTCCCACAGTCCAAAGACATACAGGTTGGTAGGTTAATTGGTCATTGTAAATTGTCCCGTGGTTAGGCCAGGATGAAATCGGAACGTTGCTGGGCAGCGCAGTTCGAAGGGCCGGAAAGGCCTATTCCATGTTAACAAAAAGGGAGGGAAAAAGGTAGTGAGGTAGCGGTTCATGGGTTCATTGTCCATTCAGAAGTCTGGTGGCGGAGGGGAAGAAGTTGTTTCTGAAACATTAAGTGTGTGTCTTCAGGCTCCTGTACCTCCTCCTCGATGGTAGCAATCTGTATTTCATCAGCTGGACTGTATTCCTGCTATTTGTCATGAAGTCATAGAGCTTAGAAACAGGCTGTCTGGCACAACCAGTTGAATCACCCAGCCACCCACCCATTTAACCCTAGCCTAATCACAGGACAATTTACGATGACCAAGCACCCTATTAGCCGGCGTGTCTTTGGACTGTGGGAGGAAAGTAGAACACCAGAGGAGACCCATGAGTTCACGGGCAGAGCGTACAAACTGCTTGCAGAGGACGCCGGAACTGAACTCTGAACTCTGACGGCCTCGAGCTCCAACAGCATCATGCTAACCATTGTTACTTAGGACATAGTTGGAGGCCTTCCAGCCCATCTAGTCCATGCTAGCACTCCCATCAGTTCCACTACCATCAATAAGGAGGTACAGAAGCCTGAAGACACACACTCCAGTCATCACGCAAGTGAACACAAGGCGCACAAGAAAATTCCATGAAGTGTGGTTTTCTGTGACCAATTCAGTAAACAAACACATAGATCTCAGTCCTGCTTTGTTTTTGCTGGTTGTGGAAAGGGGGGGGGGTCGTTGTTTCACTGCTGCTTATGCATGGGTGGGGGAGCTGGGGGTGCTTTGGGGTTCTGACATTTAACTGCCATACATTCCTTGCGGCACTCCATTTTTGTGGATGTTTGCGAAGAAAAAGAATTTCGGGATGTGCATTGTATACATTTCTCTGACATTAAATGTACCTACTGGAACCTATTGAAACTTATAGGCCGCTGCGGGCAAAATTCCACAACACAACACAAAGTTTGCTACACAGCCAATCAGTGACGAGATTTTCTCCCCACATCACGACTGAGTTTCTAAAATGACAACCAATCAGCCGATTGAAAAGTATATAGATAATAGGTGCATTCGGCCCTTCGAGCCAGCACCGTCATTCAATGTGGTCATGGCTGATCATCCACAATCAGTACCCCGTTCCTGCCCTCTCCCCATATCCCTTGACTCCGCTATCTTTAAGAGTTCTATCTAACTCTTTCTTGAAAGCATCCAGAGAGTTGGCCTCCACTGCCTTCTGAGGCAGAGCATTCCATAGATCCACAACTCTCTGGGTGAAAAAGTTTTTCCTCAACTCTGTTCTAAATGGCCTACCCCTTATCCTTAAACTGTGGCCTCTGGTTTTGGACTCCCCCAACATCAGAAACATGTTTCCTGCCTCTAGTGTGTCCAATCCCTTAATAATCTTATATGTTTCAATCAGATCCCCTCTCAATCTCCTTAATTCCAGCGTGTACAAGCCCAGTCACTCCAAACTTTCAACGTATGACGGTCCCGCCACCCTGGGAATCAACCTCGTGAACCTACGCTGCACTCCCTCAATAGCAAGAATAAAAGAATAAAGGCCAAGCATTCGGAGGACACACTACAATCAACAGCGCACTAACGATGTCTCCCCACATGGTGACAAAACGTTTACAAATAAATTGCCAAGATCGGAGAACAACTCAATCCAACCACACATACTCAATGTTTCAGGAACAGCTTCTTCCCCTCCGCCACCACATTTCTGAACAGTCCGCGAACCCATGAACACTACCTCAGTGTCTTTCTCTCTTTTGGCTCTATTTATATATTTTTCTTAGTATTTCTTATTGTAACTTATAGCACTTTTTCAGTATTGCACTGCCCCGAACAACAAATTTCATGAGATACTGTGTGTGAATGATAATAAACCTGATTCTGATTCATCCCATTTAACCCTTAAGTTCTCTCCTTTCCTCTACAATACCCCACCAATTTCCCCATCGCTTCAACTCAGGTTGATATTAAGCAGTGAATTAACCAATCATCCAGCATGTTTTTGGGATGTCAAGTCAAGTCAAGTCAAGTCACTTTTTATTGTCATTTCGACCATAACTGCTGATACAGTACACAGTAAAAACGAGACAACGTTTTTTCAGGGCCATGGTGCTACATGACACAGTACAAAAAACTACACTGAACTATGTAAAACAACATAAAAACTACACTAGGCCACAGACCTACTCAGGACTGAATAAAGTGCACAAAACAGTGCAGGCATTACAATAAATAATAAACAAGACAGTAGGCACAGTAGAGGGCAGTGTGTTGGTGTCAGTCCAGACTCGGGGGGTATTGTGGAATCTGATGGCTTGGGGGAAGAAACTGTTACGTAGTTTGGTCGTGAGAGCCCGAATGCTTCGGAGCCTTTTCCCAGACAGCAGGAGGGAGAAGAGTCTGTATGAGGGGTGCGTGGGGTCCTTCATAATGCTGTTTGCTTTGCGGATGCAGCGTGTGGTGTAAACCAGAGCAGCAAGGGGGTGCCCACACAATCACAAGATCAGGGTCGGATCTGGTCACTGGAGCGGTGAAGCAGCAGGTTTGCCAACTGAGTGGCTTGACTGGCACGTTACTGGCAGCCACAGTTCGGAAGATCTAAGAGATGTTCTTCTGCCAAAAGATCTTCGGGGGTGGGCACTCAATGGTGCAGCTTGCTGAGCCCCAGCCTGGTCGTGCCAGAGGCAAGGGTTTGATCCTGATGTCCAACGGAGTTCGCACGTTCTCACTGCAACCGTGTCGGTGCACTAGTTTGGTAAGTTAGTTCGAGACTGTGAATTGCCCCTAGTGCACCAGTGAATGGTGCCCTTCAGCCCACCTGATCCATGCTGAGCAAGATGCCCAACCCAAAGTAATGGAATCTGGGGAAGCTGATGAGAATGGGTTGAGGTTAATGCAGGGTCAGTATAAATGAACAGTTAACGGTTGTTCAAAGTTCAAAGTAAATTTTATTATCGAAGTACATATATGCCACCATACCCAACCCTGAGATTCTTTTTCCTGTGGGGTAAATTTATAGCACAGTAACTCTAAAAGGATCAATGAAAGATCAACCAGAGTGCAGAAGACAACAAACTGTGCAAATGCAAATATAAATAAACAACAATAAATAACAAGAACGTGAGATAATGAGATAAAGAGTCCTTAAAGTGAGATCATTGGTTGTGGGAACATCTCAAGTGAGTGTAGTTTTTCCTTTTGTTCAAGAGCCCATTGGCTGAGGGGTAGTAACTGTTCCTGAACCTGGTGGTGTTATTGCTGAGGCTCTTGTACCTTCTACCTGATGGCAGCAGCGAGAAAAGAGCATGGTCTGGGTGATGAGGATCCCTGACGATGGATGCTGCTTTCCTGTGACAGTGTTTCATGTAGATGTGCTCAATGGTTGGGAGGATTTTACCCAAGATGTACTGGGCCGAATCCACTATCTTTTGTAAGATTTTTCATTCCAAGGCATTGGTGTTTCCATTCCAGGCCGTGATGCAGCCAGTCAGTGTACTCCCCACTATACATCTATAGAAGTTAGCCAAAGTTTTTGATGTCATGTCGAATCTCCTGGGGAAGTAGAACCACTGCTGTGCTTTTTTCACAGTAACATTTAGATGTTGGGTCCAGCACACGTGCCCAGAAATGTAACAAACAAGAATATAGGGTTACTAACCCTCTCCACTTATAATCCTCTGAGGAGGACTAGCTCATGGACCTCTGGTTTCCCGCTCCTGAAGTTTACAATCAGTTCCTAGGTCTTGTTGACATTGAGTGAGAGACTGTTGTTATTACACCACTCAGCCAAATTTTCAACCTCCCTCCTGTATGCTGATTCATCACCACCTTTGATATGGCCCACGTGACAAGATGAAGGAATTGTTTCATTGTTATAACACCTTACAATTCTATGACATTAGTTGGATTCTAACTGCTTCCACTCAGTTTTGACAAGAAGTCTTTTTTAAACTGAATCAAAATTATGAAACTCTTGTTGGAGTACTTAAACCTTAGACTGAGTTTGAATGTTTCAGATACTATTTCAGAGACGCAAGCAGAGGAGACCTAGGAACAGCAGTACCATAGCAAAATGACTTAATTAATAGCTTTTACACAGATCTTGTGACCCAAATTCCACCATGGACATCCCAAACCTGGGACAAGGAGGAAAGTTGGTCATAGGGTTAACAAACTAATCCCATAAAGATCCGGAGCAATGGAAGCTCCAGAGGCCCTCACCCTGGGAGAGGAAAGATCTTCAAAGATGGGTTACACCTGGGAATGGTTTGAAAGACTGGCCCAGCACAGGGGACTCTGTCGGTGGCCTCTGCCCCTGCGGAAGTGATGGGCTTGAGTGTGACCCAACCAAAACTTGAGCTCGGGAATTTAAATTGTAAATTAATTAGCTTGAAGTAAAGCACTTGTATCAGGAAAGATTACCACAAAGCCACCCATAATGAAAATCTTGGGGTTATTTCTCAGCGCCTTCCTCACTGAATTTCCATGAAGGGTGGGGAACGCAAGGAGAACCATTACTTTAGGCCTCCTGACTTTCTTCCTGATATTAAGGTGATTGAAAATCTGAAGCAAAGAGCTTATGTCAAGAAAGATTACCATAAAACCACCAACAATGAAAATCTTGGGATTATTTATCATTCCATCTAGGTAGACTGGCAACCTGATGGCATTTCTCCTTCCATTATTTTTTTCTCTTGCTGATTTTCCCCTCCCCCTTCCCTCTTCTTCGATTCACTACTCTGGCCACTTACCTCTTCTCCTCACCTGCCTATCACCTCCCCCCCCCCCCCAGTGCCCCTCACTCTTCCCTTTCTCCCATGGTCCATTCTCCTCTCCTATCAGATTCCTTCCTTTCCAGCCCCTTTGCCTTTCCCACCCACCTGCTTCACCTATCACCTTCTAGCTTGTTCTCCTCCCCTCCCCACCCCCCCCCACACACACACACACACACAAACACACACACACACACACACACACAACCCCCCCCCCCCCTTTATTCTGGCATCTTCTCCCTTCCTTTCTAGTCCTGATGAAAGGCCTCGGGCTGAAACATCGACTGTTTATCCATTTGCATAGATGCTGCCTGACCTGCTGAGTTCCTCCAGCATTTTGTGTGTGTTGATCAAAGAATAGAACTGTTGAAAACTTTCAGACAACCCATGAGGTTTATAATAGTGAGAATGTAAAAACAAGAAATAGGAGAGGGAGGGTCTGCTATGTAACACAACAGTACTGAAAGCATTGAGTACAATTTTTTTCCTGCCCATTGCGTCACTGGCATTTAGGGCACCAATGAAAGTCCTCCATCTCTGGCGGTGTTCAGGGCTTCCTTCATCGTGTCAGTAGCTTCCTCTCAGTTTTCACTACCGTCAGTCATGCAAGTCCCGGGTGGAGGCTCAGGAATACCGTCGCACTCAGATGTAGAAAAATTCTTCGTTGCTGTTTCCGTAACAAATTTGTTTGACCAGTCAGGGTTGTTAGCCCCGAGCTGAACCCCTGCACCTGGAGGACCGGTGGACCACTCTCACTCTGGGCTCTACCCTTTGACCTGTTTGGCGTGGGTGACCCTACCAAGAGCCAAAGCATAAAGCCCTGACTCCAGCCAACTCAGCCCTCTGGGTCGTCGAGGCACACAGGCCTCCAAATCACAACAAGGTTGTGGACCTCTTGGAGGATTGACTATGAATGTAAGAAGTAAAGAACTGTATATATTCCTGTAAATAATTTTCACTCTGTATTCCTAGACTCTGCCCGGCACTTCCAGTCACTGAAGTGATGCTGTTGTGCTTTTGATGAATGGTGACCCCTCGGTTGTTCACGACAGGGGACGTGGAGGTGATAACACCATCAAAGGTCAAGGATAGGTCGTAGAGTCATAGAGGACCACAGCACACTGACAGGCTCTTCAGCTCATCTAGTCTATGTGTCAAAATGTTAGGCATAGTCCCATTGACCCACAGCCCTCCATATCCCTCCCATCCATGTACCTATGCAAATTTCTCTTAAACTATGCAATCGAACCCACACCCACCATTTCCACTGGCAGCTTGTTCCACACACACACCAGTCTCTGAGTGAAGAAGTTCCCTTTAAATATTTCACCCTTCACCCTTAACCCATGACCTCTAGTCCTAGTTTCACCGAAACTCAGTGGGGAGAAAAGCCTGCTTGCTTTTACCCTGTCTATGCCCCTGATAATTTTGTGTAGCTCCAGCAAATGTCCTCTCATTTCCCTACACTCCGGGGAATAAAGTCCTCACCCGTTCAAAGTTTCAAGGTACGTTTAATATCAAAGTATGTATACCTCATACAACCTTTTTGCAGGCAGTCACTAAATAAAGAAACACAATAGAAAAAACCCACACAGCAAAGACCGTCAAACACCCGAAAAAGAACAAACCTGGCAAACAATAAAAGTGTAAATGAATAATACACCAAACATGAACCGTAGGGTCCCTGGAAGTGAGTCCACAGCCACAGAGTCAGATAACACTTTCCCAATAACCCAGGTCAAGTCCGGGAACATCCACTGTACCCTTTCAATCATCCTGGTAGCTTTCCTGTAGGTAGATGCTCAGACTCTAATGTTGGAGAGAGCCCAGCAGAGTGTAAAGTACTGAAATTAAACCAAAGAACACCTCTGGAAAACACAGGCAGGGAAAACACACACACAATGCCGGAGGAACTCAACAGGGCAGGCAGCATCTATGCAAATGAATAAACAGTCGATGTTTCAGCCCGAGGCCTTTCATCAGGACTGGAAAGGAAGGGAGAACATTACAAAATGTTTCATAAGAATAAAGAGAACAAGAAAACATCTAAGGAAGTAATAGGGACTATGAGCTATTTACTGGCTTGGGGGCAGAGGATGTAGATAAGTTTATTGGAGCTGCCTTCACGTATCTGGAACGTTGCCAACATTGTGGTTAAAGAGGAAGAGCGTGAAACATTGTTTGTCATAAACAATTGTTTGTCATAAAGGGCTTGTTACCTTTGGATAAGCCACAAGCCTGAATGAATAATATCCTGGGGTTTTAAAACATACACCAAGTGGCCATTTTATTAAGTCCACCTGCAGACCTGCTTGTTAATGCAAATGATCTAATCAGCCAATTGTTAGGCAGCAACTCAATGCACAGCTTTGGTCAAGAGGTTCAATTGTTGTTCAGCAAATCTCAGAATGGGGACAAAATGTGATCTAAATGAATCCACACAGTCTCTTCCCTTCCACCCCACTGTTTAATTCAGGCATTTCCCCCCCCCCCCACCTTCAATTCCTGATGAAGGGTCTCAGCCCAAAACGTTGAATGTTTACTTTTTTCCACAGACGCTGCCTGGCCTGCTGAGTTTCTCCAGCATTTTGTGCGTGGTGCTTTGGATTTCCAGCGTCTGAAGGTTTTCTTCATGTTTGTGATTTACCACTTGGCCCTTGAGAGAGTGGGTTCAGGGTCCGGTGGCACAGAATGTGAAGCAACTGGGGACCCTTCACTGCTGCAGCCTTCCTCCATCTTCACTGCCATTGCGATGTGTCATTATTATTCATCCACTCCGCCACTGGGATCTTGGTTGGATTCTTCTTTGTCTGAACCTCCCCTTGACCTTCCCACTATGGGTGACCCTACCAGGAGCTAAACTCCAGACAACATCGCTCTCGGAATCTCAGAAACTCACAAGCCCCTCCGCCACGATAAGGTGACAAAGCTATACAACCAGCAACTCCATGCATAAAAGCACGCTGACATGGTCACGAGGTTCAGTTGTTGTTTGGACCAAACGTCAGAACGGGGAAGAAATGTGGCTCTGTTGGCGTCAGACAGGGTGGTTTGAGTATCTCAGAAACTGCTGATCTCCTGGGATTTTCATGCACAGCCGTCTCTAGAGTTTACAGAGAATGGTGCGAAAAACAAAAACCGTTCAGTGAGTGGCAGTTCTGTGAGTGAAAATGCCTCGTTAATGAGAGAGGTCAGAGGAGAATGGCCAGACTGCTTCAAGTTGACAGGAAGGTGACAGTAACTCAAATAACCACATGTTACAACAGTGGTGTGCAGAAGAGCATCTCTGAATGCACACCATGTTAAACCTTGAAATGGATGGGTTACAGCAACAGAAGACCTCACCGGGTCCCACTCTTGTACCTAACAAAGTGGCCAGTGAGTGTACATGGAAATGTACATTATGAGGTAGTGTCTGATCCAAACGTCACCTCGCTCAGTACTCCTGTTGACTCACAGTCACCCTTCAACCCCGTAGCTCAAAGTCAAAGTAAATTTATCATCGAAGTATTTATGTTACCATATACAACCCTGAGATTCAGTTTCTTGCAGGCATTTACAGGAAAATAAAGAAATATAATAACATTTATGAAAAAAGCTAAACATAAAGACTGACGGTCAACAGATGTGCAAAAGAAGACAAATTGTGCAATTAGTAAATAAATACCATTCAGCAAATATACACGGAGTGCTGTCGCAGGAAAGCAGCATCCATCGTCGGGGACCCCCACCACCCAGAGTGTGCTCTCCTCTCTCCGTTGCCATCAGGAAGAAGGTACGGGAGCCTCAGGACTCGCACCACCAGGGTCAGGAGCAGTTCAGCAAAGAACTGGTTTTTTTCGCTTTAAAGAAATTCAAACATTTCTTTAAAGCTATGAAACTGGTTCCTGAACCCACGGGAATAACTTCTCAGTCGCCTTCACTTCAACACACACAAAATGCTGGAGGAATTCAGCAGACCAGGCAGCATCTATGGAGGGGAATAAACGGTTGATGTTTCAGGCCATGGTCCTTCATCAGGACTGGAAAGGAAGGGAGAAGAAGGCTGGTCTCCAACATCCACAGGCTTAGTAGGAAAGCTATCCAGATTCCCACTTCCCTTTGAAGGAACACTTCCTGATTTCCATGCCTGAACAATTAAACCCCAGTGATCTGATATGCTGAAGTTATCGAACAGAAGACCCATTCTCGTCTCTCCTACGTAGCATGGCGTAGTGCTTAGTGCAATGCACTAGAGAACCAGCGATCATTGATCAGGGTTCAATTCCGACTGCCGTGCGTAAGGAGTTTGTACTTTCTCCTCGTGGCCAAGTGGGTGTCCTCTGGGTGCTCTAATTTCCTCCCACATTCCAAAAGGATGCCCAGGTTAGTGTTAGCAAGTTGTGGGAATGCCAGCTCGATGTCACTTGCAGGCTGCCCCCATCACCCCCTCAGACTGTATTGGTTGTAGATGCAAACGATGCATTCCATCAACACACACAAAATGCTGGTGGAACGCAGCAGGCCAGGCAGCATCTATAGGAAGAAGCACTGTCGATGTTTCAGGCCGAGACCCTTAGTCAGGACTAACTGAAAGGAAAAATAGTAAGAGATTTGAAAGTAGGAGGGGGAGGGGGAAATCCAAAATGATAGGAAAAGATGTGGGGGGTGGGGAGGGGTGAAGCTAAGAGCTGGAAAGGATCTTGGCAAAAGGGCTGTAATAGCGGGTCTGGGTCAAAATATGATTGAAAAGGGCCGAAGAAATTATAGATGGGGAGCAGTGAGAGAGGGTTTCACTGAACTCCCGTCGAAGAGAAGATTTAAACTTCTTTAGTGTAGGCATCACTGGCAGAGGCTTCACAGTAGAACTTAAATGCAAACACGAGGAATCTCTTACTATCTTTTCTTTCAGTTAGTCCTGACGAAGGGTCTCGGCCCAAAACACTGACTGTGCTTCTTCCTATAGATGCTGCCTGGCCTGCTGCGTTCCACCAGCATTTTGTGTGTGTTGCTTGAATTTCCAGCATCTGCAGATTTCCTCATTGTCGATGCCTTTCATCGTATGTTTTGATATAAGTGTGACAAATAAAGAATTATCCTTGTATTATTTTAATTTAATCAGCCTGAGAACCTTCTTCAGGACTGAAGAGAAAGGGGGAAGATGCCAGAATAAAAATGTAGAGGGAGGGGAAGGAGGTCTAGCTGGAAGGTGGTAGGTGAAGAAGAGGAAAGAGGCCAGAGTGGAGAATAGGAGAGGAGAGGGTGAAGATCAAAAAGTACAAGAAGGAGAAATCAATATCCTTGCCATTAGGTTGGAGGCTACCCAGACAGAATATGCTGCTTCTCCACCTCGAGGGTGGCCTCATATATACACAAGAGGAGGCCGTGGACTGAAATATTGGAATGGGAAAAGGAATTGGTATTAAGATGTTTGGCCATCAGGGTGTTCTGCTTTTAGCAGATGGAGCAGATGTGCTCAACTTCACTTGCCCCATTATTGGACTCACTTTCAAGGACTCTTCGTCTCGTGTTGTCGATATTTATTGCTTATATATTATTATTTCTTTATTTTTGTAATTGCACAGTTTGCTGTCTTTTGCACACTGGTTAAACACTCACATCCTCGTCCCTAAACCTCAACCTGACCCCTAACTCACCTCTTTGTCCCCAAAACCATCCTTACGAATCAAAAAAACTATTTAAAAATGACAAAGTCTGAGCTGCAACAACAGAGGTTTCAGCTCAGCACCGCGGACCAAGGCCATGACTACGCCAGAGTATTCTGAATTTTACAATTATACCTTGCTATTATACAGTATACTTAATAATAGCTTCTAACATTTTCCCAACAACAGACGGTAATAAACTGACCTGTAGTTTCCTGCTTCATATTCCCCTCCCTTCCTGAATAAAGGCATTGCTTTTGCTATTTTGCAACGGAATTGAAGCTTTTCCAAACTTGGGGATCTTTAAGAAATTCAAATCAAATGCAAAAAACCATCTCTCTACCCGTTCCGTTTAAGGCCTTCAATGAGGTCTGCCAGAACCCGAGGCAGAGGCTGCAATTTGCTCCGTGTCACTTCCCCTGTGATTTCCCTTGAGTTCCTCCCTCCACTCCAGCTCCCCAAGGAGGAAATTGCAAAGGCTCTGACCATTATTTTTCCACTCAGCCTCGTATCAGGAGTGGTGCCAAAGTACTGTAGTTGTGCTGTTGTTTGAACAGGGAGGAGTAAGCAGGGGCCAGTTAAGTTAGTTTCAATACTGGACAAGTTAAATGTGATAAATAAATACAAGAAATAGAAGCAGCAGCAGAAAATTTAACCCTCTGCCAGACAATGGGATATAGAATTTTACAGCCCAGAACAGGCCTTTCGGCCCACAATGTTGTGCCAACCATTTAACCTACCCTGAGATCAATTTAATCCTTCCCTCCCACATCGCCCTCCATTTTTCTTTCATCTATGTACCTATCTAAGAGCCCCAAAAATGTCCCAGATGTATCTGTCTCTACCACCACTGCACTCCACGCACCCTCCTCTCTCTAACTTAGCTCTGACATTCTCCCATGAGGCCCTCCGTCGGTCGGGCCTCATGGGGGGGATGTTGCATCCCAGCTGGCTACGGGATATGCGAGCCAGGGCAGCACGTACAGAGAGCGAACTGTTGCCCATGTAGCAAGTTCCCCCCCCCCCCCCCACACACACAGCTGATGAATCCAAAGAAATGGCAGAGTTTGACACCAGTAGCATGGCAGGAGTTGCCAATCAGTGTTGAACGCCAAGTAGGACTGCCTTAGGGACTCCAGCTCTGGATCTTTCCCTTGGGGTTTAGTCCCGGAGCCTTCTCCATGAATGGGTACAGCCACAAGGCAGTGGAGGATTGAAATCAGAGTTCTCCTTCTCCTAGATGAGCTGCCAACCACTGCTGACGAGCCCCAGCTGCCTGAAGCCACTGGTTTAACGGTGCCAGTAACCCAACTTTACCAAATGGTTTTGCTAGGCTTAGTAGCTAAGCCACACATGAAGGCCAGGAGCTGGACTTGGTTGTCAGTGGTTATTTGAGATGCACGCCATTGGGAACATTTAATAGGCAGTGGGAGCTTATCCCCACCACCATCTCTGTCACTGACAGCTTTAAGGACTCGATAGCCTATACTTACCTTAATCACCTTAAAATTATCCCCCCTCATCTTATTTGGCCAACAATCTCTCTGATCCCCTGCCACTGGCCAGGAAGTACCACAGCATTAGGCCAAGAACTGTTAGGATGGGAAACAGCTTCTTCCCTCGGGCAGTGAGATGACTGAACTCCCTGCCACACCCAGGTCTCATCGCGTATGAAGCGCCCTCAGCGTTGTACTGTTTACTTTTCAACTTGTGTCATAAATGCTCCTTATTATTTGTTAATTTAGTCGTGGTAATGTTACTTTACGTGTTGTGGGTGTGTGAGTGATATGTACCGTGTGGTGCACCCTGGTCCGGAGGAACATTGTTTAGTTTGGTGGCGTACATGTGTACGGTTGAATGACGATAAAGTTGAGCTTCAACTTGATTAGACATTTCCACCCTGGTAGCCACTAGTCACCAGCAGCCAACCAGTCTTCCCACTCTTGGCTTTCAGCCAGTCAGCCAATCTTCTGACTATGCTAGTATGTTTTTGACTGGGAAGAGTTGGATTGCTTGATATGATGGGTTACATACTTCAAATAGACCAGTGTTAGGTAATCTTTTTTGGAAAATATAAGGAACCAAAGAAATGTATAATAAATAATTGGATACAGAGAAGTGTGGAGAAACAGAGGTCACAGATCCTTAAGAGTTAGGATGTTTTAAATCATTAATCAAAATTCAGAATACAACTAACAGGAGATTATGCTGAACCTGCAGCCACCATCATCTGATCTCTGTCACGTTCTACACCCGATCGATTGAGAGATCCTGGTACTTTGCTGTCTCTGAGAAAAATTCCAGGAGGCGAGTGGCCTCGAGGTGGAGAAGCGGAGAGACGGGGCAGGCGCTCAGCGCCAGCGACCTGCCTCTTGCTCGCTGCTGCGACGGATCTCTCGCTCGCTGCCCCCGAGAGAAGACCTTTGCGTTCGAGCGGTCTCTCTCTATCCCTCAATGCACTCAGACGATGTTACCAAACTTCTGCAATTTATGGGCTGTTGACTGTCATTCAAATTAGACTCCTTCAATTTTAGTTTTATATATATATTCTGTGTTTTCTCCCATGCTTTCTTGTTACTATTTGGCGTGATTTGTTAGTTTTTCTGCGTGGGGGGGAGGGTTTGATTTTGCCATTTGTAAGATTTTTTCTCCTGGTGGGTTGATGTCGTTTTGCTGTTTGCGTGATTTTTTTGCATGTACGGCCGCGGGGGGTGGTGGGGGGGGAGGTGGTGCTTCTCAACGACAACCATTGATTTCTTTGTTTCGTAAATACCTGGAGAAGGCAAACCTCAGAGTTGTTTTACTGCGTATGCAGTTTGATGATAAATGAACTTTCGATCCTTTTTCAAGCCGTTATAGGAAAGATGTGATTGATCTGGAGATGTACGAGAATGTTGCCAGAATTGAAACATTTCCACTGAGAGGAAGATGGGATCCAAACAGGACATACATGGTAAATGGCAGAGCACTGAAGAATGCAGTAGAACAGAGTGATCTAGGAATAATGGTGCATAGTTCCCTATCCCATGTGGATAGGGTGGTGAAGAAAGCTTTTGGTATGCTGGCCTTTATAAATCAGAGCATTGAGTATAGGAGTTGGGAGGTAATGTTAAAACTGTACAAGGCATTGGTAAGGCCGAATTTGGAGTATTGTGTACAGTTCTGGTCACCGAATTATAGGAAAGATGTCAACAAAATAGAGAGAGTACAGAGAAGATTTACTAGAATGTTACCTGGGTTTCAGCACCTAAGTTACAGGGAAAGTTTGAACAAGTTAGGTCTTTATTCTTTGGAGCGTCGAAGGTTGAGAGGGGACTTGATAGAGGTATTTAAAATTATGAGGGGGATAGATAGAGTCGATGTGGATAGGCTTTTTCCATTGAGAGTAGGGGAGATTCAAACAAGAGGACGAGTTGAGAGTTAGGGGGCAAAAGTTTAGGGGTAACATGAGGGGGAATTTCTTTACTCAGAGAGTGGTAGCTGTGTGGAACGAGCTTCCAGTAGAAGTGGTAGAGGCAGGTTCAGTATTGTCATTTAAAGTAAAATTGGATAGGTATATGGACAGGAAAGGAATGGAGGGTTATGGGCTGAGTGCGGGCCAGTGGGACTAGGTGAGAGTAAGCGTTCAGCAAGGACTAGAAGGGCCGAGATGGCCTTTTTCTGTGCTGTAATTGTTATATGGTTTATATGGATCATTCTACCTGCCGAGTTTTCGAGGATTTTCTGCTCTTATTTGTATATATAAGTTTGCGCCTCCTCTTTAGCTGATTGGAGGAGAATGGGAGTGATGAACTGTGTGAGGCAACACTGGGGGAGATAGAATAAACGGGGAGCCGTGACTTAGTCTCACACAGAGGCTGACATCTTGTGTCATCACTGATTAACTCACTCGTTCCTCAACACACTTATCCGTGCACGAGGAGAACAGTACGACCCCTGTCATCAAACTGTTCTGAAGAGTGAGCCAAGAAATGACATCCTTTTCCCGAAGTTGACTGATAGATACACAGAGGGCGTCGTGGCAGTGTAGTGGTTAGCACGACGCTTTACAGTGCTGTCAACCCGGGTTCAATTCCCAATACTGCCTGCAAGGAGTTCGTACGTTCTCCCCGTGACTGCGTGGGTTTGCTCCGGTTTCGTCCCTCAGTCCGAAGTCGTGCAGGTTAGTAGGTTAATAGGTCATTGTAAATTGTCCCACGATTAAGCCAGGGTTAAGTCGGTGGGTTGCTGTACGGCACGGTTCGAAGGGCCAGAAGGGCCTATTCCACACTGTATTTCAATAAATCAATAAATTCTGACCTCGTGTATGATCAAATTCCTGATTTGCATAATCGAACACTGTGATAATCCAGGTATTAATAGTCAATAGAACCTGCACGTTAAAGGCTAATAGTACTTCAGAATTACTAAAATAACTGGCCAATAGTGTCATCCTAGAATCCTTTGTTTACATTCTTATCTTGTCTTGGTATGTCAAGTGGCTGTGGTCCCCTGCTGTATCAATGCTCTTCAAGACCTCTCTTGCCTGGCCTGTCTACCCACGATCTATAAACTATCCTTGCCTGGACATTAATTTAACCCTTGCCTTGCTTCAGTTTCCACACTGGGATCACTGAGTAAACCTGCTAACACTGTCTGTTTTATCACGGTATGAGTGGAGCCACACTGTGAACAACTTCGACTGATCCTTTACACCACACTCCTTATCGAGAAGGAAGCAGAAAGGCATTCACCCTGTTCAAGGCTGTAACCTTGCACTGGGATTTTCAATAGGAAGCGGGAGGATATGAGATGACAATCTGCTAACGGAAGGGTCTCGGTGGTAATCCCACTATCTGTACAAGACATACCGCGGAGTAGGTGACAATTCACAAGTGTCAAAAGTTAAACAATGCAGTCTGTAAAATGCAGTCCCAGTAAAGGGAATAAACAGAATCAGGGGTTTTTATCACTGACAAGCTGTATGTTATGAAACATGTAGGTAAATTACTAAGTCAGCATGAAGGGTCTTGGCCTGAAGTGTCGACTCTTTATTCCTCTCCATAGATGCTGCCTGACCTGCCGGGTTCCTTGTGTATTGTGAAATTTGTTGTTTTGTGGTGTAGGTTTTCGCAAATAAAGTGGCAGAGGTGCTTTATGTTTACGTAAAGATGTAGCAACTCATTTATTGAACACCAACAGAAAAACGGAACAGAAAGTCCTTTATGTAACTACCTCCTCACGTCAGTCCAGCCTCTTAAAGTGAACCCCAGCCCGATGCTGGCAACTGTGAATTCTCTACCTTTTCACCAGTTCCATTGCCTCCCATAAGACATAAAAATTACCCAAAGTTACAATAACTAGTGCAAAAGAAGAATATCAAAGAATTGCTCGAGGGTTCATGGACTGATGGCGGAGGAGAAGACTCTGTTGCAGAAGTGTTGAGGGGCTTCAGGCTCCTGTACCTTCTCCCTGAGTGTAGCAACGAGAAGAGGGCATGTCCTGGGTGGTGAGGATCCTTAACGATGAATGACGCCTTCTTGAGGCAGTGCCTCTTGAGGATGTCCTTGAAGAAGAGGAAGGTTGTGCCCGTGAAGGAACTAGATGAGTCTTCAACCCTCCGCTGTCTCTTTTGATGTTGCTCATCGGAGCTGCCAAAACATGGCATTTTATATGCAGCTCTCAAGCGAAGCATTAAGTACTCCCATTCAGAACGATTGCAGACAGAATAGTACTCTTCGGTTTGGAATTGTATTGGAAGATTGTCTCCCACGCAGACCAGGTACAAGGAGGAAACCTCAAATGGTTCTTCTACAGCTTCCGTGACCTCTGAACCCCCGTGAAATGGTTTACAGCCAATAAGATAGGTGCAATCTCCATTAAAATGTAAGAAATGCGCCTCCACATATTTTGACAGATGTACCGTGGAGAGTATTTTAACTGATTGCATCACCAGCTGGTTTGGAGGGGCCACTGCACAGGATCAGAAAAAAAGCTGCAGGGAATTGTAAGCTCAGCCAGCCCAGACATGGGCACTAACCACCTCAACGTCCTGGATGCCTTCTGTCCTGTGCGAGGGTGGGGGGGCGTGGCATATTTGCTGGTCAAAACCCTTTTCTGTCGTGATTGGTCAGTTTAAAATCTGCAGCTGCTCTTTGCATTGGCTGGCTTGCATGCCACGGCACCTAGTGTCCAGTTTCAAACACCTCGGGAGTATAAAGAATAGCACGTGAGAGATTCTACCTCTCCTTTCATCCCCAGAACCAGTGGGAAGGCACGCTCCGCGCGCATTTTTAACCGTTTGCTGAATATTTAGTTCTGCACTTTGTGTAACTTGGGGGAATGCTTGGTCAAATTTTTCACTGTTTGTAATTAAATGATTAATATGCTAACTCACATTCAGTGTTTTCTCCCTCATTCACCAAACCCGCGAACCTGCTTCAATGTTGCACCTTCAAAGGGCGATGCCTCAAAAAGATGGCATATGTCATTGTGGACCCCCCATCACCCAGGACATGCCCTCTTCTCATTGCTATCACCATGGAGGAGGTACAGGAGCCTGAAGGCACATACTCAATATTTCAGGAACAGCTTCTTCCCCTCCGTCATCAGATTTCTGAATGGGCAATAAGTCCATCTACACTATCTTAAATTTTTTTCTTCTTCTTTGCTCTCATTTTTGCAATATTATTTAATTTTTATATATATTGCACAATGTAATTTATAGTGTTTTCATTATTAGGTATTGCAATGTACTGCTGCCTCAAAGCAACAAATTTCACAACATACGCCTGTGACGTTAAACCTGATTCTGATTCTGAGATTTAGAAGTTGGAAAGGGTGAGTGGCTTCAAGTTCCTGGGTTGTCAACGTCTCGGAAGATTTCTCCCTGGCCCGGTATGTTGATGCAATCACGCCAAAGACATGCCGGCAGCTATGTTGCATTAGGGGTTTGAAGACTTTTGACACGTCAAAAAAGACCCTAGCAAATTTCTACCAATGTACCATGAAGAACGTCCTGACTCATTACATCACCGTCTAGTATGGCGGCCGCAGCGCACAGGATTGGAAAAAGCTGCAGAGGGTTGTAAACTCAGCCAGCTCCATCAAGGGCAAAAGCCTCACCTCCACCAAGGACATCTTCAAAAGACAATGTCTCAAGAAGGCAGCATCCATCATTAAGGACCCCCATCACCCAGCTTCTTCCCCTCTGCCATCAGATTTCTGAAAAGTCCATGAACACTACCTCACTATTTTGATCTCTTTTTGTACTATTTAGCAGTAAATTATATCTTACTAACAAGGCAAAAGAGACCACAGAATAAGAGAGAACAGGTACTCAGCTCGACAAGGTAACTGAAGGCTAACAGTTGAGGTTGGATGGTTCGTAGGAGTGAACAAGGACTGTAGATGAGACCTGGGTCTAAATAGGTTGCAGGTGATGAGTTGGAAACAAGTGGCGGGGGGCTCCTGCTAACTGGGTAGAGATGGGAGGTGCCTGCCAGTGCAGGCCTGACCTGAAGGCATGCAGACATATTTTGGGATGTTATCTTGAAGTTGTGCAAGACATTGATGAGGGCTAATTTAGAGTAATATGTTCAGTTTTGGTCACCTACTTACAGGAAAGATGTAAATAAGGTTGAAAGATTACAGACAAAAATTACAAGGATTTTGTCGGGTCTGGAATTATGAGGAAAGTTTGAATAAGTTAGGACTGTATTCCTTGGAATGCAAGAGTTTGAGAGGAGATTTGATAGAGGTATACAGAATTATGAGGGAGTAAATGCAAGCAGGCTACTTCCACTGAGGTTGGTTGGGACTATAACCAGAGATCATGGGTGAAGGGGGAAAGGTGAAAAGTTTAAGGGGAACATGAGGGAAAACTTCTTTATTCAAAGAGTCACGAGAGTATGGAATGAGTTGCAGGCACAAGTGATGCATGCGAGCTCGATTTCAAACGAGTCCCGTCCCCCCCCCCCCCCCCCCGTTTCCTTCTGCAGTCCAAAAACATACAGGTTAGTTGGTTAATTGGTCATTATAAATTGTCCTGTGATTAAGTGAGGGTTAAATCGGGGTTACTGGGTGGCACAGTTTGAAGGGCCAGAAAGGCTTATCCCCTGTTGTATCTCTAAATAAACAAAAAAGTTAGTCAATGGTACAACACTGGAACAGGCCCTTTGGCCCACAATATTTTGCCAAACCGATTAAATTAGTAATAAAATTTCCAATTAAATTAATCCCTTTGCCTACACAAGGTCTATATCCCTCCATTTCCCTCCTATTCATATGCCTATATAAACACTTCTTAAAAGTCCCTAATGTATAGTACCACACAGAAGTCTTAGACACACATATATATATAAGTAGTTAGGGTACCTACGACATTTGCACAGTACTGTAGTAATTTTATATATATCGCACTGTACTGCTGCCACAAACAAAAAATCAAATTTCATGACATATATGAGTGAAGATAAACCTGATTCTCATATGGGTCTTTATTGCGGTAAGTGAGTGGGAAGGGGACAGGGAGAGGGGAATCATGGTTAGGAAAAGGGGAAGGGAGAGGGGAGGGAGTGGGAAGCACCAGAGAGAAATTCTGTAATGATCTATAAACCAATTATTTGGAACCTAGTGACCGTGCCTGGAGTCTGAGGGCTTTGTGTGTCTGCACCCCTGCCTGGCACTCCTTCTCTGCCACACGTCCCACACTCCTCCCAACATCCTTTGCTCTCACCAGGTTTACCATCTTGCTCTCTGCTCCATGTTGACAAATACAATACTGTGCAGCAATCTTAGGCATCCTAACTCTGTGTGTGTGTGTGTGTGTGTGTGTGTGTGTGTGTGTGTGTGTGTGTGTGTGTGTGTGTGTGTGTGTGTGTGTGTGTGTGTGTGTGTGTGTGTGTGTGTGTGTGTGTGTGTGTGTGAGTGATGCACCATCAATAACTCTCTGAGATGTGAGGTGAGATATCGGCTTTTATTGACTGGAAGAAAGAACAAGCAGCAATTGACCACCACGCTACATCCTGGAGACTGAGGGCAGGGCTCAGGCCTCAATCGCCTTTATACCGGGGTCTGTGGGAGGAGCCACGGTCTGTGGGAGAAACCACAGGAGCAGTCAAGGGGGGGGGGGGGTGGGAGGGGCATGTCCAGACAGGTATATGTAGTTCACCACAGTGTGTGTGTGTGTGTGTGTGTAAAAGACTTTTGCACAGTACTGTATCTGCCTCTGAAGCCTCTCTTCATTGTCTTCACAAACCATACCACCACCCAGCTTCATGTTATCGGTAAACTCAGACATATTTCACCTGGCTGCCCCTCATTCAAGTCATTCATGAAAGCCATGAGCAGTTGGGATTCCGACGTCCATTCATGCATGGTTACAACCTCCCTATCCCAAAGTGACCTCTTCATTCCTGCATCCTGTCCATTAAGCAATCCTCAGTCCAGGCCAGTATATCACCCCAAGGACAGACTGTTTAATTTCACTTATTAACAGTTCTGTATGTCACCTTCTCAAAGGTGTAAGTCTATATACACCCATTACCCTCATGATTCTGTTAGTTACAACCCAAGACTGTCTCACTGATTGTTCCAAGACGATTTTCCTGTCATAAATCTATATTGATTATATAGAAGTCCGACGAAGTGCCCCAAGTTTTAGAGAGGGTGCGGACGAGATTTACCAGGACGCTACTGGATTAGAGAGCATGTCTTATGAGGAGAGTTTGAGTGAGCTGGGGCTTTTCTCTTTGGAACGAAGGAGGACAAGAGGTGATTTGATTAGGGTGTGCAAGATGGTAAAACACATTATTAGTGTGGCAAATCACATACTCAAGAGATTCTGCAGATGCTCGATATCTTGAGCAATGTGCACACAAAGCCGAAGGAACTAGCATGGACGGTCAGCATTTTTTTTCAGGGTGAGAAATTACTAATACGAAAGGACATAGTTTTAAAGTGATTCAAGGAAGTTTTCAGGAGCTGTTACAGTTGGGTGTTTTACACAGAATGCATGTAAAGTGCAGCCAGGAGTGACAGTGAGGCATTAACGTTAGTGATGTTTATGAGACTCTTAGGTAGGCACATGAATGAAAGAAAAATGGAGGGCTATGTGGGAAGGGTAGATTGATCATGGAGTGGGTTGAAAGGTCAGCGTGACATCATGACCGGAAGGGTCTGTATAGTACTGTTTATTCTATGTTCTAATCAATATCATAACATCAGCAAGTTTACTGATGATACTAAGCTGGGTGGCAGTGTGACATGTGATGAGGATGATAGGAGAATTCAGGGTGACTTGGATAGGCTGGGTGAGTGGGCAGATACTTGGCAGATGACGTTTAATGTGAATAAGTGTGAGGTTATCCACTTTGGGAGTAAGAACAGGAAGGCAGATTATTATCTGAACGGTGTAGCGTTAGGTAAGGGAGGAATACAAAGAGATCTCGGAGTCCTTGTTCATCAGTCACTGAAGGTGAATGAGCAAGTGCAGCAGGCAGTGAAGAAGGCTAATGGAATGTTGGCCTTTATTACAAAGGGAATTGAGTACAAGAGCAAGGAAATCCTCTTGCATTTGTACAGAGCCCTGGTGAGACCACATCTGGAGTATTGTGTACAGTTTTGGTCTCCAAGGTTAAGGAAGGACATCCTGGCTGTAGAGGAAGTGCAGCATAGATTCACGAGGTTAATTCCTGGGATGTCTGGACTGTCTTACACAGAGAGGTTAGAGAGACTGGGATTGTACACGCTGGAATTAAGGAAATTGAGAGGGGATCTGATTGAAATATATAAGATTATTAAGGGATTGGACAAGATAGAGGCAGGAAATATGTTCCAGATGCTGGGAGAGTCCAGTACCAGAGGGCATGGTTTGAGAATAAGGGGTAGGTCATTTAGGACAGAGTTAAGGAAAAACTTCTTCTCCCAGAGAGTTGTGGGGGTCTGGAATGCACTGCCTCGGAAGGTAGTGGAGGCCAATTCTCTGGATGCTTTCAAGAAGGAGCTAGATAGGTATCTTATGGATAGGGGAATCAAGGGATATGGGGACAAGGCAGGAACCGGGTATTGATAGTATCTATTGATAGTATTGTACATCAGCCATGATCTCAAAATGGTGGTGCAGGCTCGAAGGGCCGAATGGTCTACTTCTGCACCTATTGTCTATTGTCTATCATCATGTGCCATCATGTTGGCAATCATGGTCTTATGCACGGAAGAGTGAACAGTCAATGTTTCAGGACAAGACCCTTTATCAAGATGTCCCGGAGAAGGCTGTCCGCCTGAAATGTTTTTACTCTTTTCCATCGATGCTGCCTGGCCTGCTGAGTTCCTCCAGCATCTTGTGTGTGTTGCTCTGGATTTCCAGCGTCTGCAGACTTCCTTGTCTATGGTCTTATGCACGGCCGTTACTGCTCATGGCAGATCTTTCTACAGAAGTGGTTTGCCATTGCCTCCTTCTGGGCAGTGTCTTTACAAGACAGGTGACCCCGGCCGTTATCGAAACTCTTCAGAGATTGTCTTGCCTGGTGTCAGTGGTCCCATAACCAGGACTTGCGATATGCACCTGCTGTTCAAAAAGACCACCCACTTCCTGCTCCCATGCTTTGCGTGACCCTGATGGGGAGGTGGGGGTGCTGAGCAGGCACTATGCCTTGCCCAAGGGTAACCCCAGGCTAGCAGAGGGAGGGAGCACCTTACACCTCCTTCGGGAGAGACATCTCGCCACCCCGCCACCTATGTGTTCCCATACCACTTCCTTAAAAAGAGATTCAGAAATGTCCCCTCTAACTGAAGTTGTGCTGGATGATTTAAAGTTCCCTGTTTTCTCAATCCCCCCCTCTCAGAAATCTGCAAACTCAGCCAGCTCCGTCATGGGCACTAGCCACCACCGCCCAGGTCGTTACTACCATCAGGGAGGAGGTGCTGGAGCCTGAAGACACACAATCGACATTTCAAGAACAGCTTCTTCCCTTCTGCCATCAGATTTCTGAATGGAGAATAAACCCATGAACATTACCTCAGTTTCTTTTTTGCTCTCTTTTTGTTCTACTTACTTATTTTTTATTTGTATTAGTTATTGTAATTTTAAGATTTCATGTGGAATACATTATAGTAACTAAAAACTACAATAAGAGTATATATAATTCCAGCGAAAGAGCCCCCGAAGGGTACAGCGGACTAAAATCATTATTTTCCACCCAAGGAAAGAGTCCCCGCCAGTAAAATTAAAAGCAAGTTACGAGAGGAATTGTAATGAGTCCCTTTAAGGAGGGAAAAGGCTGGCGGGGAGTGGGTGAGGCGTGGGGAAGTGCTGCGGTCGCTGGTGAGCGAGGAGGGCGTTGGCTTCGGTGAGAACAGTTTGTGATCATTGCGTCTCGCAGGGGCTCGAACTCGGCAACTGGCTTCACTTCCAGGGATTCCAGGTAAGGGTCGGTTTCCCCGCTCTGTTATCTGTCTTCCACCCGCTCCCAAAGTATTGTTTTCTGGGGGGGGGGGGGGGGGGGAACGGGGGACGAGCCCTCTAAAACTTTTTAATCTTCGAGAAGAGCTGTTTAATTTTTAAACCTCCGCCTGGCTGGAGGCTCTGAGCGGACACTCCGGGTTGTGGTGACGGGCTTCATTTTCGGACAAAAATCCGTCAGCTGCCAGTCGGGGACAGAAGCTGACATCGGCACCCGGCCAGAGTGGAAGAAAACAGCTGGTTTTTAAGTGGAGTAGCGTTACGATTTTGCATCTTGTCCCCAAAGTGAGTTGTAAATTTTGACTGAAGTGGGCGAGACCCTGTTACGCTGTAGTTTATCTTCAGATCGCTTCCACGGTTTTATACAGGACCTGGAGTTCAGTAATAACGAAGCGGGTATGTAACGTTTTTTAAATCGTAATTTTCGAGTATAAATGAAACAGACGGGACATGTTTCTGCATCCTTGTTAATTTCAAAGGGAGCATTATTTATTTGGAGACGTGCGCGGTACGCCTCGCCTTTTCTTTCCGCTCGGCAGAGTTGGACGCGGGTGTTTTTTCCTCGCTTGTCTGTAAACCAGATGTTTTGAATCAAGTTTGTGTGTATTTTAAAGAGCCCCTTAGCGCCCGCGGTGGTAGGAATTTGGGACTCTGTGTGTGTGTGTTTGTGGGAGTGGGAGGGAGGGGTGTGCGTATAGTTTTGTTGGTACGAGAGAGGATGCCGTTTCAAGTTTCAGGTCGCTCTCATCGTCTCCGGGGTCGCTGCGGGGAGCTGGGTCGCCTGCGCTCCGGTCCTTTCACTCGCTGATGTCCAAGGGACGGGGCGGGGGATGAGCGTCCCTTTGCTAGTTTGGTGGTGGTGGTGGTGGTGGTGGTGGTGGGGGGGGGGGGGGGGGGGGGAGAGATCTCTTTCAAACCTACAGACTATCGAAAGCCCTAGATAGTGAGCGTGCAGAGGATGTTTCCTCTAGCGAGTGAGTTGAGCACCATAGGGCACAGTCTGAGAATACAAGGATGAGATGAGGAGTCTCTTTAGCCAGAGAGTGAAACTGTGCCCGGACAGCCGTGGGGAGACCCTCCCCGGGCTGCCCCTCAACTCCGGCCGATGCCAGGGTACCTGTGATGCATCAGGTGTGCAGCAACGCCCCGGCGAAACCTCTGCCTGCGGTTCAGGGCGCACCTCGACCGGGCGTACGGGCGAAATGGGAGAAGGTGTGAACACTGGCCAAAGCCGGGAGCGGTGTCAGACCAGCATTACTGTCTCTCTCCCCCGGACATCGACGGGTCCCGGAACAGTTTTAGATTCTCTGCAGGGTGCGCAGGTTTGGGTACATTGATACTGATAAAGTCCTTGTGAAAGGTTACGTGGAGAGGGATAATAAATCAGCCATAACGGAATGGGGGAAGAGACTCGACGGGCCGAGTGGCCTAAATCGCTCCTATGTCCTATGTTCTTCACGATGAGGTTGGAATTTGTAGTTCTGTCACCTCTTTTACCGGTTGCAAGGAGGGGTGGGGGAATACGGTCGGCGGGCATGTCGCGATGGCCTCGACACTGCAGAGAATCTGAAGCGGTTCCCGGGATCCGCCGACATCTGGAGGGATAGCGACGCTGGTCTGGTGTCGCCCCTAAGGGTGGGGCCAATATTCGCCCCTACACGCGGTCGCAATCCGCCTTGAACTCGTAGTTCTCGCTTTCCTGATGCATCACAGATACTTTGGCATCGGCTGAAGTTGGGAGAGAGTCTCCGCCCCGAATTCCTCCTGCTGATGTCACTTGAACTTAAAGAGTTTTCGGCTCCTGAAACTCGTGCCTTATTTTCTGGTTACATAGCTACAGTACCTCATCTGGTGAGGTGGCGGCGTGTTCAGACGTTGCCGCCCTTTGGAGGCCAACCAAGGGTATTTCTGACTTTTTTTAAACATCCTTTTTACATTTGCAAGACAATGCTGGACATCTAGAACTTCAGATACTGCAGGTCTGCCCCCTCAGCCAGCTGTTTGTTGGCAGAGGAGCTGCAGGAGCTGGACTTGGCACAGACTGAGTTATTGCCTCCGGGCGTCAGAGTCAGTGCATGAAGGCGGCGTGCAGTCTATCGGCAAGTGATTGTCTTGGATCTTTCTCTTGTGATCGCAAAGGCCCTGTTGGACATTGATAATGTAAACTGCTGCAGGTCTGTTTCCCTTGGTTATTGGCATGAAAGATGACGGGGAAAGCTGTGTGATCTCGGTCGTAACAAGGACTGGGTCTCAAGCCGTGGGCGTGCCTGCTGCAGCGACCCAGGAGAGGAGACGCTGGAAACGGTGTAGCTCTGTGTCTGTGCTGTGTTGAAGGCTGGCCCCTACCATTGGTGGTGGCGCCATCCATTGTTTGATTGGAGAAATGACACGCTGGATTGTGTGTGTGTGTGTCCGTTCATCTGCTAAAGAACTGTTCTTACTGATGACACCTATACACCATTAATTTACAGGACATGACTTGGGCTATATATTTTTTTGTGCGACCAGGTTTTCTTGCTATTTATATATGCTATATGTGACTCTTGGAACGGTGTTTTGCACCTTGGCCATGGAGGTACACTGTTTCATGTATAGTCGATATTAAAATTTAACTTGCCTGATATAGGATATGGAATCAGAATCAAGTTTATTGTTACTGACATGTCATAAGATGTGTTGTTTTGCGGCAGCAGTACAGTGTTATACATAAAGTTCAAAGTAAATTTATTAAAGGACATATGTCACCATATATAACCCTGAGATTCATTTTCCTGTGGGCATACTCAGCAAATC
This sequence comes from Hemitrygon akajei, assembly GCF_048418815.1. Lineage (NCBI taxonomy): Eukaryota > Metazoa > Chordata > Chondrichthyes > Myliobatiformes > Dasyatidae > Hemitrygon > Hemitrygon akajei. The sequence goes on from NC_133154.1 coordinate 6,047,646, forward strand.
TATAGAATAATAACTATAACAGGGTCAATGAAAGTTCAAAGTAAATGTTTTTAAAGTACATGTGAGTCACCTTATACAACCCTGAGATGCATTTTCCTGCAGGCATATTCTGCAAATCTATAACAGGATCAAGGGAAGATCAACCAGAGTGCAGAAGACAATGAACTGTGCAAAACGCAAATATAAATAAATGGCAGTAAATAACGAGAAGATGAGCTAATGAGATGAGACGATTGGCTGTGGGAACATCTCAATGGATGGGGCAAATGTTCAAGAGCCTGATGGTTGAGGGGTAGTAAGAGTTCCTGAACCTGGTGGTGAAAGTCCTGAGGCTCTTGTACCTTCTACCTGATGGCAGCAGCGAGAAGAGAGCGTGGCCTGAGTGGTGAGGATCTCCGATGATGGATGCTGCTTTCTTATGATAGCGTTTCATGTAGTTGCGCTCAGTGGTTGGGAGGACTTTACCCCTGATGTACTGGGCCAAATCCACAACCTTTTGTAGGATTTTCCATTCAAAGGCATTGGTGTTGCCATACCAGGCCAGTCGATACACTCTCCACTGCACATCTGTAGAAGACTATATTAAAAACTCACAGTAAATTATAATAGATATAAATAAAGTAGTGCAAAAATAATGCCCATGGATTCATTAGAAGGACGTCCCTTTAGAACAGAGTTGAGGAATTTCTTGTCGCCAGAGGGCGGTGAGTCTTTGGTATTCATTGTTGCAGTTGGCTTTGGAGGTAAAGTCATTGGGTGTAGTTAAAGTAGAGGTTGATAAGTTCTTGATTGGTAAGGACTTCAAAGGTTTTGGGGAGAAGACAAGAGAATGGGGTTGAGAGGGATAGTAAATCAGTCATGATGTCATGCCGATGCAGACTCGGGTCGAATGGCCTAATTCTGCTCCTATGTCTTATGGCCCTACGGCGATGGAGCTGGCTGAGTTTACAACATTCCGCAGCTTTTTCCGATCCTGGGCAGTGGCCCCTCCGTCCCAGACGGTGAGGCAACCAGTTAGAATGCTCTCCACGGTGCAGCCGTAGAAATCTGCTCGCCTTTGATTTCATACCAAAATCTCCATAACCTCTTAATGAAGCATAGACACTGGCATGCCCTGTTTATAATTGGGTCACTGTATTGGGCCCAAGTGATGCTGACTCCCAGGAACCTGAAACTTCTCACTCTTTCCACTGTGGTCAGCCTTTACGCTGCCCTTAGTGCAGTGTCTGCCTGGCATCTGGATTTATTTCGCTGTTCTCATCTCATTCCCAGTTACGTATTCGACCATTTCTGTGTGTGGTAGTCGTGTGCCTAATATGTGGTGTGTATGTACACACACAGACACACCCCCCCGCCCCCCACCTGTAGAGCTGGTTGAAGCAAGAATACTGGTTCTGTGGAATTCATTGCCACAGTTGGCTATGGAGTCAAGTCAATGGATACATTTAAAGTGGAGGTTGATAAGTTCTTGATTAAGTTCAAAGTAAATTTTATTATCAAAGTACATAAGTCACCATATACAACCTTGAGATCCATTTTCCTGTGGGCATACTCAGCAAATCTATAGATTAGTATCTATAACAGGATCAATGAAAGATCAACCAGAGTGCAGAAATAAATTCAGCAATAAATAATGAGAACATAAAATGACAAGGTAAAGGGTCGTTGGTTGTTGGAACATCTCAATGGATGGGCTAGTGAGTGTATTTATCCCCTTTTGTCAGGAGCCTGATGGTTGAGGGGTAGTAACTGTTCTTGAACCTGGTGGTGTGAGGCCTGAGACTCTTGTACCTTCCACTTGATGGGAGCAGCAAGAAGAGAGCAATGCCTGTATGGTGAAGATCTCTGATGAGATGCTTTCCTATGACAGTGTTTCATGTAGATGTGATCAATGGTTGGGATGGCTTTTTCTCTACTTTCTATCTCCCTCCCCTTTTCTCTAAGGACTCAATTTGTTTCGGAATGCTTTCACTTGCTCCTGTTGCATGATTTGTGTGTTTTTTCCTCTTTGTGCTTTGGATGTTAGTCTTTATTTTTAATGGCAATCTTTAGGGTTTTCTTGCTTTGTGATTGCCTGTAAGCAAACAAGTCTCAAGGTTGTCTAATTTATGCGTTCCTTGATAACAAAAGTATTTGAATCTTTAATCTTTTCAGAGACGTGCTTGCCACGTTGTTTTCAATCATCTGAAACAGTCTCCAGATCTGGAGAATTTGGGAAAAGTACAATATTGTATCAACTGTCTCACCAACCACTATTTCTATGAACCCAGGGTGAGGTCCATGAGAATCCAGGGATCTGTGAGCCTCCAGCTCCAACATTTTGCTCTGTCCCACTGCCCCAGCGACTGTAAATTTTTTTGACTTTCTCCCTGCCTACAGTTTCCGATTTGGAGCTATTTCTGCGATGTTAACTGTATCTTCCACGGTGACAGCTGATGCAAACATTTATCCTTCTGTCTTGCCATTATCATTTCCACAAACTCGCTTTCTGCAGGACCAAGCTTTGTATTAATTCTTGCCTTCCATTTTTGTCATCTTCAGTCTTGTAATTTGCTTCCTTTATTAATCGTTCAGACATTTGCCAATTTTTAAATGCTGTCCATCTTGCCGTTCGTTAAATGGTCTTTCCTGCTCTCGTTCTGTTGATAATCATGACCCTGTTCGTATGTTCATTTTTATTTAAGTTTGATTATTGATGCTTGTGCATGTGGCCGTTCTGCTAATTATTGATTGCCCGTGGCTGTTAGCACCGTTGCTTTGTAAATTGTTGGATGCTATTGTGTTGTCTGTTATGATGTCCTGTGGTTTACGCTTGGCACCGAACCACAATTGATTCTGGGATGTTTCACATACTGGCAAAGCCGTGATACTGATTATCTGATCTGCAGACATCCGACCCTGCAAAAACTCATTTCAGGGAGGTAGCACCACCACTCCCACCCCCAGCCCCCCGATCGACCTCCAAGGGTGTATGTACGTAGGACATTTGATTACGAAAGAACACAATGATTTATTTGATCAGATATTGAAACTATATATGTGAAATACTTGAGCAGCCTTCCCGCGCTGATCCTCCCTAATATGTTGTGATCCCTAAAAGAAATAAAAGCATAAGGTGTATCCTTATTATATTGTCTTATGCAGAAAATGTGTCATTAAAATATGTACTTATTATATTATCATGGAGTCATTTTTTAAAATTCTATTACAACTTTAAGCAAGTCTACAGGGAGTTTGGCCTCATCACGTAGGACGTCAATAGAGTAGCTCCTTAGCAGCTCGCCAGCTAGTTTAAATAACATTCGCTATGCTAATGAATGAATGACACCTGTTAAACTCAGCTCAACATGTCTTTTACATTTTAACCCACCGTGGGCAATAGAAAAGTCAGTGTTGCAAACAGTGCAGCGAGCAACACTGTCGTTAGTTTTGACCCCTATTAGGCAGGGGTACACTTTAGTGTCGTCTGAGGTGAAGTATGTTTTATATATTTTTTTGGAACACTCTGCCATGGCGCTGCAGGACACTAAACTGAACTGATGGACAATGAAAGAGAGAGAGAGGTTGACTGTAAAGCCCGCCCACAGAGAAAACTGATAGGTCTACTTAGCACAAAGAGAGACTAATCAGGATTCCCTCTCCCTCGCCCTCATCCCTCCCTCCCTCCTCATCCCTCTCTCACTCTCTCTGAAAAAAATCGATTTCCAGGATATTGTATATAATTTGTGGGCATCATGGAGCTGCTATCAATGTGTGGGAGACTCCCGGAACTTCTGGGAGAGGAGGGATGTCTGGATCTAAGTCTCCTTTTGGACAATTGCATGATTGTACTTTAAGCTGGGTACTATGTTAAACGTTTAACCACGGATGGTGGGTGCATATTTCCTTACAAAACAAGAAGTAGAATTCAGCCTTTTGACCCCTCATGTCTTCTCTGTGATTCCATCATGGCTGATTTATTGTCTTCTCAACCCCATTCTCCTGCTTTCTCCCCATAACCTTTGACACCCTTACTAATCAAGAACCTATCAACTTCTGATCAACCCATCAACTCAATGCCTTGGCTGCCACAGTCATTCATGGCTATGAATTCCACAGATTCGCCACCCACTGGCTAAAGAAATTTCTTCACATCTCTGTTCTAAACTCCAGACAGTTTAAACTCCTTGTATTCTGAGGCTGTATCCTTTGGTCTTAGACTCTCTCAATATTGGAAACATCCTCTCCACATCCACTCCATCTAGGCTTTTCAATTACTTGGTAAGTTACAATGAGATCCCCTTCATTCTTCTAAACTCCAGTGAGTACAAGCACAGAGTAAGGAGACGCTCATAAGTTAACCCTTTCATTCCTACATTAATTCTCATGAACCTCCACTGGACCTGTCCCAATGCCAGCAAGAATTCACAATACTCATATAGCCCATTGAGTCAATGTTCCCTCAGAATGCAATTCCATTCCCTAGTAGTTTTCTCTGTAACCCACTCTCCCAGCATCTCATCAGTTCTACCACCTACCTGCATCTGAGGCTGTGGATGTTGCAAACCAGAGCAGTACAACATGGAGAGCAAGCTGCTGCCCATGTAGGAAGCTCCCCCTCTCCACGCATCTGACGAGCCCAAAGGAGCAGCAGAGACGGATACGGTTGGTCCCTGGAGTTGCCCATCAACATTGAAATCAACATGAAACTGCCTTAGGGACTCCAGCTCCAGATTTTTCCCTCGGGGGGTTTACTCCTAAAGCCTCCCCCATGGTTGCTGCCTTGTGGCTATACCCAGAGGTTTGAGATCTGAGTATTCCTTCCAGATGAGCCGCCAACCACGGCTGACAAGCCCCATCTGCCCAAAGCGACTGGTTTAATGGTGCCAGCAACCCACCTTTGCCCCTCTCCTATTAGTAGAAACGGTTCCGCCAGGCTTAGTAGTGAAGGTCAGGAGCTAGACGTGGTTGTTAGGAGCTACTGTATTTGAGCACACAATTGGGAGCATTTAATTGGTAGTGGGAGCTTGTCCCCATTACTGTCCCTAGCTATAACAACCTTAAGAAACCCACCTGCATGCTGAAGGCAAGAGATTGTGGCCAATTGACCTGTAAACTAGCATATTTTTTGGGATGTGGGAGAAAATTCTGATGATTAAAAGGAAAATGTATAAACACCATACAGCACTGGAGGTTGTGTTTAGACCAACTGAGTCACAGAAACGGTGTCCTTTCGAAATACAGTGAATTCCAATTTATTAGGACACATGGGAACCAGCACATTTTGATCCAATTGAGTGGCTGACCCAATGAGCCAAAGTTTCATGGAAATAATTAAAAAGCTAAACTGTTTGTTTACCTGAGTAATGAATTATATATTTAAATGAAATACAGAACAAATTTCAACATTGTTAATATTATTACAGGACTATAAAACTATGACTTCCTAGTAATTATTGACTGAGGAATTGATGCTACTGGGTACTTTTGTTATTCCTTTTGAGGCCTTGCTATTTCTTAAACATTTTTGTCTGTTTTTTATGAGACTGGGTTGCTAACTCACTGCTCAGTGCAGCACGGATGGAAAGCGTGCAAGGAGCCGGCCGGATTCGAACCCCGGACCACTCGTCTCAAAGTCTGGTGCAGATGCCACTACATCATCGGCCGGGTTCTGTTGATTGACCGTAAATGAACAAATTCAGAGGACCAAGTTCCTCTGGCGGTCTGCCCACGCTACACATCACCATCTTCTGACAGTGAAGGTTAGGGGAAAAAAAATCTACAAGGCTCACCTGAGGGAAATAATTAATTAAATCTCTATAGCCTGTGCAAACTCTTCCTTGTGGCTGACAGTTAAATAACCCAGGAGCAGTCTTATGAGTGGGAATGGTCCTGTATGGACAGTTGTGGGTCAATGGGATTTCGCATCACTATGTGCCATGTCGTATGACGTGAGTGATCATGATCTTCGACCATGATCGTCCTTGGCAAATTTTTTTTTGGAAGGAAGTAGTTTCTGGGCAGTGTCTTTACAAGGTGGGTGGACAACAAATTTTATTGAATGTGTTGCTTCTTCAGAGTTTTCTCTTTGTTTATGGTAGACCACTTGAAGTGAACACAGATATAATTTCAGACTACTTGTATCACATAGGAATTTGGAGATAGAAGACATTAACTTTTATTGACTATAATGTTTAATTGTGTAACGGTGCTGATGGATTGCAATAGTGCAAGTGAGCTCAGAATGTTTTGTTGATGATTTTCATTCGTACTCAGTGTCTGAGGCTTCTCGCTTCAGTCTCCAACAATAATCAGCCAGCATTGATGAATTCCGTTTCTCCATGACCGCAATGTCCTGGTGAAACCTTTCACTGTGCTCGTCACTGACAGTGCCAAAGTTTGCCGGGAAGAAGTCTAAATGAGAATGCAGAAAATGAATCTTTAGTGACATGTTGCACTTCATGGTTTTGTTTGTTTGAAGCATGTTGTCAACCAGCTGCACGTAGTTTGTCAAGAAAAATTTCAACACCATCCTTGACTGCATTCCATGCGATTTCCTCTGGTCCCTGTGGTGAACTACATATACCTGTCTGGACACGTCCCTCTGCTGACTGCTCCTGTGGCTCCTCCCACAGACCCCCTGCTGACTGCTCCTGTGGCTCCTCCCACTGACCCCCACTGACTGCTCCTGTGGCTCCTCCCACTGACCCCTGCTGACTGCTCCTGTGGCTCCTCCCACAGACCCCCTGCTGACTGCTCCTGTGGCTCCTCCCACAGACCCCCTGCTGACTGCTCCTGTGGCTCCTCCCACAGACCCCCTGCTGACTGCTCCTGTGGCTCCTCCCACAGACCCCCTGCTGACTGCTCCTGTGGCTCCTCCCACTGACCCCTGCTGACTGCTCCTGTGGCCCCTCCCACAGACCCCCTGCTGACTGCTCCTGTGGCTCCTCCCACTGACCCCTGCTGACTGCTCCTGTGGCCCCTCCCACAGACCCCCTGCTGACTGCTCCTGTGGCTCCTCCCACTGACCCCTGCTGACTGCTCCTGTGGCCCCTCCCACTGACCCCCGCTGACTGCTCCTGTGGCTCCTCCCACTGACCCCTGCTGACTGCTCCTGTGGCTCCTCCCACTGACCCCCACTGACTGCTCCTGTGGCTCCTCCCACTGACCCCTGCTGACTCCTCCCACTGACCCCTGCTGACTGCTCCTGTGGCTCCTCCCACAGACCACCGCTGACTCCTCCCACAGACCCCCTGCTGACTGATCCTGTGGCTCCTCCCACTGACCCCCCCCTCTGACTGCTCCTGTGGCTCCTCCCACTGACCCCCTGCTGACTGCTCCTGTGGCTCCTCCCACTGACCCCCTGCTGACTGCTCCTGTGGCTCCTCCCACAGACCCCTGCTGACTGCTCCTGTGACTCCTCCCACAGACCCCCTGCTGACTGCTCCTGTGGCTCCTCCCACAGACCCCTGCTGACTGCTCCTGTGGCTCCTCCCACTGACCCCCTGCTGACTGCTCCTGTGGCTCCTCCCACTGACCCCCTGCTGACTGCTCCTGTGGCTCCTCCCACAGACCCACTGCTCCTGTGGCTCCTCCCACTGACCCCCTGCTGACTGCTCCTGTGGCTCCTCCCACTGACCCCCTGCTGACTGCTCCTGTGACTCCTCCCACTGACCCCCTGCTGACTGCTCCTGTGGCTCCTCCCACTGACCCCCTGCTGACTGCTCCTGTGGCTCCTCCCACAGACCCCTGTATAAAGGTGATTGGGGCACTGCTCCTCCCTCAGTCTCCGAGATGTCGTGCACCCTTTTGGCTGCTAATAAAAGCGTATTGTTCACTTCCAGTCTCCGAGAGTTATTGATGGTGCATCAGTCCCACTAGAAGGTCTTCGAATTGCCTGTCACTGATGACCTGTTTGATTTGTGGACCAATGAAAATGCCTTCCTTATTCTTCGCATCAGTTATTCTGACTTGAATTATGAACTAAAATATCAAATATAGGCGATTCCAAAAAAAAAAAGTATGTGATAGGGGAATTTCGTAGTGATTTTCGTGCCCAGCAGTATTCGGGAAGCAAAATCTTTGTTGCTCAGTGGTATCAATATCAATACTCTTCAGAGGGACTAGGCAAAATTCAGCACATTGTGGTGCTCCCAGACTCAATGTGACTCTAATCTGCTCCTTGGCTTGTTGTTCTTAACTCAAGGTGACACTTAGCCAGTGTACCTGTGATCTGTCGTCGTGGGATAGATAGATAGATACTTTATTCATCCCCATGGGGAAATTCAACTTTTTTTCTAATGTCCCATACACTTGTTGTAGCAAAACTAATTACATACAATACTTAACTCATTGATTTAGATGCATATCATATTTTTTACTATCTCAAAAAGCATTAATAATAGCTTTTAAAAAGTTCTTAAGTCCTGGCGGTTGAATTGTAAAGCCTAATGGCATTGGGGAGTATTGACCTCTTCATCCTGTCTGAGGAGCATTGCATCGATAGTAACCTGTCACTGAAACTGCTTCTCTGTCTCTGGATGGTGCTATGTAGAGGATGTTCAGAGTTTTCCATAATTGACCGTAGCCTACTCAGCGCCCTTCGCTCAGGTGCGCATGTTTGGGATATCCCCAAGGCTCATGACCTTCTCATCCGTTACTCTAGCTGGGCTTATACTCGTGGCTTGAACAGGGTACTGGACTGAGAGTTCCTGAGATCCTGAGATTGATGCTGTCTGGAGTTCGGCCCTCTGGTGCTTAGCTCCTGGGAGGGTCACCCATGTTGATAAGGTCAAGGGGAGGTTCCAAATAAAGAGCCATCCAACCATTGGTGGAGCTGGTGGAAGATGATGACGCATCAAAAAGGCAGTGAAGGCGGAGGAAGGGAGCAGCAGTGAAGGGACCCCAGCCATCTTGCATTCCACGCCACTGGTCTCTGATCCCAGGCTGCAGGAAGTTGTAAACTCAGCCAGCTCCATCATGGGCACTAGCCCGACCCTCCCAGCATCCAGTACCCATCATTAAGGACCCCGTCACCCAGGACATGCCCTCTTCTCATTGCTACCATCAAGGAGGAGATGTGTTGTACTGCCTGTGTTAAACAAGGACACAGACAGACATTCTCCAATAAGGGAATCCACCCTAACATCTCAGCTCCATTGTGGACGGTCCCAAGCCCGGCTGTGAAAGGAGGCGAGTTGGACATGGGGCTAGCAACCCCTTCCTGTAAAAACCTCAGTGCTACAAAAACGGCAACAGAAGCTCTAAGAACTTCATCCCTGGGAGGGGAAGGACACACCAAGAAGATGGGCTACTCCAGGAGACAATGTGAAGGACTGGCCCAGGACAGAGGACTCTAGTGAGCTCCCTCAGCAGCCTATGCCCCAGTAGGGGTGATGATGGGGCTTAAGTAAGTACCCAAACATCTCAGATATGTGGATCCTGCACCAGCCTCTGAGGACCCACCGATAGACAATCCCTTAGGAGAAAAGTGTACTGGATTTGAGTGATCACATGACCAAATTCAGCAAGTTCTTGCCACACTTGAAGCTTATGGAGCAGCAATGAATGGAGGAAGTCTTGTACATGGGCCACCCTTCTGACTCGGTAAAACTGAGAACCACGGGGGATTCTTTGTGGTCCCACCAATAAAAGGGTTAAATAGGTGGGTTGCTGGGTGGTGCAGCTGTTTGGGCTGTGGCTCTAAGTTTTAAAAAAAATCAAATAGAAAAAAAATTAAACTGATTACCCTTGGAGGGTGAGTTATCCACAGTTTAACTGTGGCACTTGAAGGAAGTGTGGACGTCCCTGTGGTGATGCCTCTTGAACCCTCTCTGATGGGTACCATGGATCGAAAGTTCCCATCCTGCCCAGACCCAGCTCCTTATATTGACCGCAGCCATCGGCTACGCTGCTGCCACATTCTAATGCTCGTGTCCCCGCCCACAGTTGCTGGTCAATTGGTTAAATTCTGAGAAGAGAGTAGCATCACCAATGACTTTTATTCTTTGACTGTTCAAGTGCTTCCGGCATTTATTTCAGAATCCCAGCATCTGCATGGTTTGATTTTTACTGCCAAGCCTGTTTGGCGTGTTCGATAAGAAATGGGAGCAGGAGTCGGCCACCTGGCCCGTCGAGCCAGCTCCGCCATTCAATGAGATCATGGCTGATCTGGCCTCGGACTCATCTCCACCTACCCGCCATTTCCCCATCACCCTCAATTCCCCTACTATGCAAAAAATGTATAAATGTAAGATTAAAGTAACTCAAAGAGAAAGCTTTATTTGTCACATGTACATCGGAACATTGAAAAATGATTTGTTTGCATCAGAGCAGAGGATGTGTTGGGGACAGACCACAGGTATTGTCATGCTCCCAGCACCGATGCAGCAAACCCACAACTTACTAACCCGTACATCTCTGGAAACCCGTACGGTCACAGGGTGAACATACAAATTCCTTACAGAGGCAGAATTGAGCCAGCATTGTAAAGCATTACGCTAACTGCCATGCCACCATTTAATATTAATGAAGAATTATCTTGTGCCTCGTGTAGGCATAAATGTTTCCATGATGTTCCTGAGACTGGAGTCTTCTCCTGATGTCTTGCTCAGCACTTGCCCCGCAGCCAACTTTGAAATGCAAATAGTTGTCGTCTGTTTCTTGCTGCTTTACACAAATGTAAATCGTGTTGGAATAGGGAAATGCAGCCTTAAAGATACATCACTAGGCGGGTGTCCTCCTTGGGTGCCACGGTGGTTAGCGCAATGCGGTGGCGCTGGAGCAAGGAGTTTAATCCTGGTGTCCCCTGTAAGGAGTCTCTGTCCATCCTCTCCGTGGTATGTGTGTGTGGGTTTCCTCCGGGTGCTTCGGTTTCCTCCCACAGTCCCAAGACGTCCCGGTTGGTTAGTTATTTGGTCATTGTAAATTGTCCTGTGATTAGGTTAGGGGTTCACAGAAAGTACGCTGCAGATGCTGTGGTCAAATCAACACGTACAAACAAGCTGGAGGAACTCAGCAGGTCGGGCAGCATCCGTGGAAACGAACAGTCAACGTTTCGGGCCGAGACCCTTTGTCAGGACTGAAGGAGGAGGGGCCAGGGGCCTTATAAAGAAAGTGGGGGGAGGGTGGAAGGTGCCAGGTAGAAAAACCAATCAGAGGAAAGATCAAGGGGTGGGGGAGGGGAAGCAGGGAGGGGATAGGCAGGAAAGGTGAGGAAGGAATGTAAGGGGAAAGCACTATGGGTAGTAGAAGGAGGCAGAATCATGAGAGAGGTGATGGGCAGCTGGAAGAGGAGGCAGAGTGAAAGTGGGATGGGGGAAGGGAATTACCGGAAGTTGGAGAATTCGATGTTCATGCCAAGGGGCTGGAGACTACCCAGACGGTATAGGTTAGGGGTTGTCGGGGGGTGGGGGGGAGGGCTGCTCTAAGTAAATTTAAAAACCAGTCTAAACTTTGTGAAAGATCAAGACATTTATATCTCGTCGTGGTTTGTTGTGACACAACTTGCAAGTGACCAGATTCATCACTTGTATGGGGACGTGAGCTCCTGGTTTACTCTCGTCGCGTTGACAGAAGCGATACGAATCAATGAATTCTGACAAGTCTGGTCAGTTTGCCCGAACGTCATTGCACGGTGTTGGTGCAGGGGATTATACTCCTGGTAATGTGAATGAGTAGGTTTGCATCTGGCTGTCTTTATCTGTGCCAGGAATCTGTTTACCTCATCACTGTGTGCAGCGAGGCCTGATCCACATGAAAGGGACTGGGACGTGATTTTCAAGCTCAATTGTGCGTGCGTGGAGACACGTTGCCCGTAGAGTGACGGGAGAAGCAGCAGCTGTATGTTAGAGGCAGGCTGTTCGTGGGCTGGAGGGGGAGGGCCTCAGGAACAGTGTCCTTGTCACGGTAACCGGCCCGAACCTTTATCCCAGTCAGCTGGCCTTGCTGATGCAAGCTATCTCTGTGGGGGCCTGCCCAGTCTTACGCACAGGGCCGCACATCCCTTTCCGGGCCTAGAATCCAGCTGTTCCCTTTGGAACAGTTAACTCCCAACACAGCAGTAAGCAGCATGGGTTTGGAATTTTCCCAGCTGCACAATCCCAGCCGGAAGTCGCCTCGCTGCTCGTGGTCAGTCTCCCTCATGAATAAAGCTGGGAATTTAAAGAGAGGGCACAGGCTAGCAAGTTGCCCACTCGCCCATTAAATGCAAACGGTCTCTTTTGTCATTACCAGTATCTGCTTCTGGGTGGAGTAGAAGGTACAGGAACAGTTATTACCCCATTTACCACGCTGTTTAACCAAAGAGCATAACTTCACTCGTCCCTTCACTGAACTGTTCCTAACACCTATAGACTCATCATTGAAGTTGCTGTTTGCCATCAGTAAGGTGCAGGAGCCTCAGGACTCACACCGCCAGGTTCAGGAACTGTTATCACCCCTCAACCATCAGGCTGTTGAACCTGAGGGGATAACTTCACTTGCCCCATCAGTGAGCTGTTCCCACAATCTATGGACTCGCTTTCAAGGACTCTTCATCTGAAGTTCTTGATATATTTATTGCATTTATTTCTCTTTGTATTTGCATGGCATTGTCTTTTGCATATTGGTTGGGCACAGTCTTCCACTGATTCTATCGTATTTCTTGTACTTACTCTGGATGCCCACAAGAAAATCATTCTCTGGGTAGTATATGGTGATGTATATGCACTTTGTACTTTGAACTGGCCCATCACGGTCACCGCCCTCCCGCCAGCGAGCGCACTCAGTCAGGACTGCATCGAGGTCTTTATGCACCTTGACTGCCTCAAGAAGGAGGCATCCATCTTCAAGGCCCCCCACCATCCAGGTCAAAGTTCAAAGTACACATTGTATCGCCACGTTCTCACTGCTTTATGGAATCTTCTCATTGTTTCTATCAGCAGGAGGCACAGAAGTCCCACCCCCACCTGGTTTGAGAACGGTGACTTTCCTACAACCACCAGGTTGATGAACTGCCCTACGTGACCCTCCCACAGCGACACAACGCCGCAGACCACTGCCATGGACTTGTACCTGGTTGTGCTTTGTCACTTTGCGCTAATGTCTTTCAGATTTTGCCCCCCCCCCCCCCGCTGTTTTGTATATCTAGTCTTCTTTTCAGAATCAGGTTGAGCATCACCAGCATAGTCAAGAAATGTGTTGCCTTTGTGGCAGTGGTACAATGTAATATATAATAATAGAGAAAATGTGATTACTGTGTGCACGCACACATGTGTATGCAAAAAAGGAATAAAGAAACAATAAAGTTGTGAGGTGGTGTTTATGGGTTCAATGCCCATTCAGGAATCGGATGGCAGAGAGGAAGAAGCTGTTCCTGAATCACTGAGTGTGTGCCTTCAGGCTCCTGTATTTCCTACCCTATGACAGCAATGAGAACAAGGCACGGCCTCGGCAATGGGGGCCTTAATAACGGGCGCTGCCTTTTTGAGGCATCGTTCCTTAAAGATGTCCTGAATATTGTGAAGGCTATTCCCCATGATGGAGCTGACTAATTTGACAACACTGCAGCTTCTTACGATCCCGTGCAGTAGCCCCACCCCATCCCATACCAGACGGTGATGCAGCCAGTCAGAATGCTCTCCACGGTACATCGGTAGAAATTTGCAAGTGTGCTTGATGACATACCAAATCTCCTCAGACTCCTAAATAAAACCTGACTCGGTGTGCCTGCGATGCTTCTGTAAGCAAGCTTTTTATTTGCATGTCAATCTCACCGTACATCTGCAAACAGCCTTTAAAGCTCTATTTGACTCGACAGTTAATATTGAAATCTGTAAAGAGGCCATGTCTAAGAGGGTTGTTTTGACTGCTGAGATTATTGACTCATCTTTTATCACCGGGCAATAAAACTAGATCTTAAAAAATGATTTGACTAGACAGAATAAGATGTAATACCCCCAGCATATGCTGTGAAACTTGTTAACTTTACAGCAACAGAAATGCATGATAAATAAATGTAGAGGAAAAAAACTGAATTACATTATGTATATGCATATGAAATGTCAATCAGTTTCTTTTGGGTATCTTAGACAGGTATCTGAGGATGAGTGACATGGGGCTTTTGGACCTCCTGCCTGAACGTGAGCAGTGAGAAGATGCTTTGGCCCAGATGGTGCAGGCTGTTGATGATGGATGCAATTTTCTAAAGGCAGCGCCTCATGGACGTCGATGATTAAAGATGAACTTTATTTGTCACATACACTGGGCCCAACCCATCGATGCAGTTTCAAATGCACGATGACGGCCATATTTAATCTAGAGCTTGAGGAGATTTGGTAAATCACCAGACACTCTCCAACTTCTACAGGTGTACCGTTGGCGAGCATTCTAACTGGCTGCATCACCGTCTGGTATGGGGGGGAGGGGGGGTGAAGGTGGTGGTTTTGCACAGGATTGAAAGAAGCTGCAGAAAGTTGTAAATGGAATCAGCTCCATCACGGGCAGAAGCCTCCTGGACATCTTCAAGGAGCAATGCCACAAAAGAAGGCATCCATTATTAAGGACCCCCATCACCCGGGATATGCCCCCTGCTCATCGCTACCATCAGGGAAGAGGTACAGGAGCCTGAAGACACACACTCAGTGATTCAGGAACAGCTTCTTCCTCTCCGCCATCCGATTTCTGAATGGGCATTGAACCCATTAATATAGATATATTTACTGTAATTCAATTTTTATTATTAATATTGCTCTGTACTGCTGCCACAAAACAAATTTCGCAACATTACGCCATATTAAATCTGATTCTGAGATCAAGTGAAGGTTCCTCAAAGATGAAGATTAGTTTTTTTGTCACCTGTACACGAAAACATTGAAACATAGTGAAATGCATTGTTTGCGTCAGCTCCCAACACAGTCCGAGAATGGGTTGGGAGCTGCCCACAAGGGTTGGCACACTTCCAGCGGCAACATGGCATGCCCACGGCTTACTACCTGTCCGCCTTTGGCATGTGGGAGGAAACCCACGTGGTCACGGGGAGAGCGGACTAATGACAGTGGTGGGAATTGTACCCGAGAGGCTGGCACTATAAAGCATTATGTGCTTAAAACCTGTCGCTTCGGGCTGTGGTTGGTAGCTCACCTATAAGAAGGAGAACTCTGATCTCACACTTCCCACAGCACAAACGTGAAAAACTGCAGACGCTGGAAATCCGAGCAACACACACACAAATTTTGAAGGATCTCAGCAGGCCAGGCAGCATCTATGGGGAGAAAAGTACAGCTGACGTTTCGGGCCGAGAACCTTCGGCAGGACCCAGCCCGAAATGTCGACTGAACTTTCTTTTTCCCCACAGGTGCTGCCTGGCCCGCTGAGTTCCAGTGTCTTGCGTGTGTTATTTCAAACCCCCGCTGCCTTGTGGCTATACCCGCTCGTGGGGAAGGCTTTGGGAGTAAAACCCTGAGAGAAGAATCCAGAGCTGGAGTCCCTAAGGCAGTTCTACGTTGGGTGCAATGCTGACGGGCAACTCCTGCAGGTGCGGAACTGTATCGATCTCTGCCATTCCTTTGGATTTGTCAGCTGCGTGGAGAGGGGAGCCTGCTCTCCATGTCGTACTGCCCTGGCTTGCTTGGACGCAATACCCCGTGGTCGAACCGTGACCGTCAGAGGGCCAGTCAACTGTTAGGCTTCAGAGTTTCCTCAGCTCGTGCAGCAACCTCTGGAGCAGTGATGACCAGACGGGTATCTAAGGGAGACTGAGCAACTTTATCCCCTCTGAATGTGTGTGGCAATGTGAGTACAGTTAGACGAGAAGCTAGACTGGACTGCCAACACAGATGCCTTGTGCAGGAAGGCACAGAGTTGACTGTACTTCCTAAGAAGGTTGGCGTCATTCAATGTCTGTAGTGAGATGCTGAAGATGTTCTATAGGTCAGTTGTGGAGAGCGCCCTCTTCTTTGTGGTGGCGTGTTGGGGAGGAAGCATTAAGAAGAGGGACGCCTCACGTCTTAATAAGCTGGTAAGGAAGGCGGGCTCTGTCATGGGCAAAGTACTGGAGAGTTTAACATCGGTAGCTGAGCGAAGGGCGCTGAGTAGGCTACGGTCAATTATGGATAACTCTGAACATCCTCTACATAGCACCATCCAGAGACAGAGAAGCAGTTTCAGCGACAGGTTACTATCGATGCAATGCTCCTCAGACAGGATGAAGAGGTCAATACTCCCCAATGCCATTAGGCTTTACAATTCTACCGCCAGGACTTAAGAACTTTTTTAAAAACCTATTATTAATGCTTTTTGAGATAGTGATTTAAATGCATATCATATTTTTTACTGAGTTAAGTATTGTATGTAATTAGTTTTGCTACAACAAGTGTATGGGACATTGGAAAAAAAAGTTGAATTTCCCCATGGGGATGAATAAAGTATCTATCTATCTATCTACCTACCTTGTGGCTTCAGAATCTGGTTCAGTCCCAATCTCGGCTCTTAGTGGAGTCACTACGTGCTCCCTGTCACTGTCGGGTTACCTTCCACCCTCCTGCTGCTGTATTTGATGGTTAACTGGCTGCTATAAGCTGTCACTTGGTGTCAATGCATGGTGGGGGGGTAAATGTCAAAGGGAGTTAGTCGATGGACAAATACAAGATAGATGGAGCTGCTGTCAGGGCTGTTCACTCACTGCCGCCCTCTGGTGTTCATTCACTGAAGAACAAGCTGGACCGGGACAACTTGCCGGTTTTTCCTTTGTGACTATAATTTTCTGAAATTGTAAGCATAAGTGCTATTTGTACAGTGTGGTATCGGTTATGTGTTTTGCACCTTGCCCTGGAGGAATGCTGTTTTGTTTGGCGATATTCATGTACGGTTGGACGATAATTGAACTTGACTTGAGGGAGGAAATGGGACCGATGGGATTTGCTGTGACTGGGGCTGATATGGACCTGATGGGCCAAGTGGCCTCCTGTATCTAAGCAGGAAGGGATTGTCCTTTCTACAGATTGTACTGAGTAATGGTGGTTGTCCGTCGACGACAGGAAACTTGTGTTGGAGAGTTCTTTTTGGGTCGACACCATTTATCTGGTCTCAGTCCAAAACATTAACTGCAGATGTTGTCGGACCCACTGGGTTCACCCAGATTCTGTCATCAGTAGCCTCCCATGTCTGTAGTTAGATCATGAATTGCAGGAATCTTGGCTGTTACCATCAATGTATCCAATTATTGTTCATTAAATGTTGGAACCTACCTGGAGTTCAGCTGATTCCAGCAATGTATGAAGTTGAATGAGCAACCAGACAACGTAGAGTATTGTGAGCAGTTTTGGGCCCCTTGACAGAGAGAGGAAGTGCTGATGTTGGAGAGGGTCCAGAGGAGGTTCACAAGAATTATCCTGGGTCTGAAAGGGAGCATTTGATGACTCTGGACTTGTACTCGCTGGAGTTTCGAAGAATGAGGGAGGATCTCATTGAAATCTACTGAATATTGAAAGGCCTAGGTAGAGTGGACATGAAGAAAATGTTTCGCATTGTGGGAGAGTTTAAGGCCAGAGGACATAGCCTCCGAATACAAGGCCGTCCCTTTAGAACAGAGATCAGAATGGATATTTTTTTTTGTAAACCAGAGGGTAGTGAATCTGTGGAATTCATTGCAACAGACTGCTGTGGAGGCCAAGCCATTGGGTATAGTTTAAAGCAGAGGTTGATGGGTTCTTTATTAGAAGGTTACAGGAAGAAGTCAGGTGAATGAAGTTGTGAAGGACAATAAATCAGCCACTGTGGAAGGACAGAACAGACTGGGTGGATTGAATGGCCTAATTCTGCTCCTACATCTTATGAAGTGTACTAACTGTATTTGCACTCTCCACAGGGTCAGAATTGTGCAGCAATCATCCAACGATAACTTTTTGGATTCAATATGTTGCTGTTACTAGTGTCAGTCTTCCTCCTGCACCTGATGATCATCATCTTTCTCATCATCTCTACAGCTAACAATGTAAGTATGGGATGGGGCTCACGCTGTCGGCTTTTCCCACTTCCGATTGGTTCTAGCACCTAAAGTGATGGAGTGTTTTGGTATAGATGTGGGGCTGGGTCACATCCATCTCCAGTACCAGTCTTCCATCTGTGAAAATGAACCAGATTTTCTTTGAGCCTGGTCTGGTGGGCATGTCCCATAGCTATAACCTTTGACCCCACCTTACTAATCAAGAACCTATCAACCTCTGCTTTAAATATACCCAATCACTTGGCCTCCACAGTTACCTGTGCCAATGAATTCCACAGATTCAGCACCCTCTGGCTAAAGAAATTCCTCCTCATCTCTGTTCTAAAGGGAACGTCCTTCTATTCTGAGGCTGTATCCTCTGGCCCTAGATGCACCCACTATAAGAAACATCCTCTCCACATCCTCTGTATCTGGGCCTTTCAATATTCAATAGGTTTCAATGAGATCTCCCCTCCATCATTCTTCTAAACTCCAGTGAGTACAGGCCCAACATTTTATTTTGTGTACCCAGTGTAGACTAGCAACGTGATCCTTTATATATTTGCCATATTTCCTATCCTCTGGAAGTTTTCAAACTTGTCGAGCAAGGTCTAGTCACAAAGGCTCAGATCCCACAATTCACAACCCCAATCTCTTCCTAGATCATGGAGGTGATCCATCATGCTCTGAGCTGCCGGTCAGTCTTATTAATGACCAGAAGTAATTGGATAGTGACACGTGTCACAACTTGCCTTCACACCTGCTCCTGGGTGACACTCACTCTTCAAGGGGGATGGGGTTAGGTTGGAGCGGGTGGGCCTTAAAACGCATTGTAGCCATTCATTAGATACTCCAGTCAAGGATGCTTCCGAAAGCGGCAGCACAGCTTTCTGTAATGATCAATAAACCAATTATTTGAATCAAATGACCTTGCCTATAATCTCGGGGATGGGTGTGTCTACACTTGTCCCTAGCACCCCCTTCTCTGTCACCTGTCTCACACCCTCCCCAGTGTGCACCCTCACCATTCCCAACATCTTTTTGCTCCTGCCAGATTTACAAACTTACCCTCCGCTCCACATTGACAAATAAAGTACTGTGCAAATGTCTTGGGCACCCTAGCTACATATAAAGTGTCTATAGAAAATTATTCACCTCCCCCACCCAATAAGTTTTCATATTTTATTGTTTTACAACATTCAATCACAGTGGATTTAATGTGGCTTTTTTGACACTGATCAAAAGAGGAAACTCCTTGTGTCAGTGAAAACAGAACTCTACAAAGTGATCTAAATTAATTACAAATATAAAACACAAAATAATTGCATAATATGTGGCACACCAAATCATCGCTAGTGCAGTCAGTTGGTTTTAGAAGTCACATAATTAGTTAAATTGAGATCTGTTTTTGGAGACCTGTGTGTAGTCAAGGTGTTTTCATCGACTGTAGTAAAAATACACCTGTATCTGGAAGGTCCAACTGCTGGTGAGTCAGTATCCTGGCAAAAACTACACCATGAAGACAAAAGAACACTCCAAGCAACTCCGCGAAAAGGTTATTGAAAAGTACGAGTCAGGAGATGGATACAAGAACATTTCTAAGTCACTGAATGTCCCTTGGAGTACAGTTAAGTCAATCATCAAGAAATGGAAAGAATTTGGCACAGCTGTAAATCTGCCCAGAGCAGGCTGTCATCAAGAATTGAGTGACTGTGTAAGAAGGGGACAAGTGAGGGAGGCCACCAAGAGACCTATGACAATGCTGGAGGAGTTAGAAGCTTCAGTGGCTGAGATGGGAGAGACAGCACATACAACAACTGTTGCCCGGGTGCTTCACCGGTCACAGCTTTATGGGAAAGTGGCAAACAGAAAGCCACTGTTGAAAAAATCTCACATGAAATCTTAGCTGGAGTTTGCTTGAAGACATCTGGGAGACTCTGAAGTCAACTGGAAGAAGGTTCTATGGTCTGATGAAACAAAGATTGAGCTTTTTGGCCATCAGACTGAATGCTATGTTTGACATATGGCCAAACCGCACATCCTTACCGTGAAGCGTGGTGGTGGCTGCATCATGCTGTGAGGATGCTTCACTGCAGCAGGCCCTGGAAGGCTTGTGAAGGTAGAGGGTAAAATGAATGCAGCGAAATACAGGGAAATCCTGGAGGAAAACCCGATACAGTTTCCAAGAGAACTGCAACTTGGGAGATTTCTTTTCAAGCAAGACAATGACCCCAAGCATAAAGCCAAAGCTGCACAGGAATGGCTTAAAAACAACAAAGTTAATGTCCTGAGGTGGCCAAGTCAAAATCCAGACATCAATCCAATTGAGACTTGAAAAGGTCTGTTCACTCACGATCCCCAAGCAGTCTAACAGAGCTTAAGCATTTTTGTAAAGAATGGGGGGAAATTACAGTGTCCAGATGTGCAAAGCCGATGGAGACCTATCCACACAGACTCAAGGCTGTAATTGCAACCAAATGTGCATCTACTAAACGCTGACTTGAAGGGATGAATACTTACGCAGTTATTTTGTGTTTTATATTTGTAATTAATTCGGATCACTTTGTGGGCCACAAGAGAGTCCTTTTCTGTTATTCAGTGTCAAAAAGCCAAATTAAATCCACTGTGATTCAATGTTGTAAAACAATAAAACATGAAAACTTTCAAGGGGGTGGATACTTTCTATAGGCACTGTCTGCACAGAATTTTGCACAGAACCATGCAGGTTAGTGTGAGTGAGTTTTGGGCAGGCTATGTTTGCGTTGGAAGCACTGATTTGACACATAACAACACATTTCACTCTGTTTTGATGTATATATGACAAATAAAACTAAAATCTTAATCCTGAATAAAACTGTAATCAGAAGTGGAAGAGTCTAGGACAGGAGGCACAGCCTCAAAATAGGCAGATGTCCATTTAGAATGGAGATGAGGAATTTCTCTTGCCAGAGAGTGGTGTATCTGTGAAATTCATTGCCATGGATGCTGTTGATGCTAAGTCATTGGGTATATTTAAAGCGGAGGTTGATAGGTTCTTAATTAGTAAGAGTGCCAAAAGTTATGAGAAGAAGGCAGGAGAATGTGGTTGAGAGGGAATAGAAATCATTCATGATCGAATGGTAGAACAATCTCAATGGGCAGAATGGTCTAAATCTGCCTCTTGTATCTTGTAGTCTTATCAACAGTGAATTTTGGGAGAAAACGGTAGGTCAGACAGCATCCATGGGAAGATACAGTGTTAACATTTTAGGCCAAGAATCATTCTGACAGAATTGGAAAAGAAATACTTCATTGGAATTGAGAAAGTGAGTAGAAAGTTAGTGTCAAGTTGCAGAAAAGCGGAAGGAATGGACAGGTCAAAGGGAATATCTGCGGTAGGGTGCGGTCAGTGTACATTGTAGGGTTTGTCTTCTGGACATACGAGCTCATATGGGTAATTAGCAGAGGATGCACTAATCCCGAAGAGAGTAACAATGTCTTGTTGGGATGCATCAGCCTGTGGTAATGTAGAAAAAGTAAATGATCTAGATTCATAGAACTTGCAGTAGAAGAGGCCAGTTCTGAAACAAAATGTGGAGGTATCTGAAGTTAGAGAGCTTGCTAGAATCCCCAGAGCTGTAGAGAGTCCAGATGAGTGAGGAAGAGCTTCCCAATTCTCCGTCCTGCTGCCATTCTGACCCATTTGTAAGTGACCTCCTGCAATGAGGAACAACACCCTTTTTTATTCTAGTATATTGCAGCTTTCCAGGCTTCAGGCAACTTGCCTTGTTTCACAACTGACCCGATCTGCCTGCTGGGAATAATTCTGAAAGCGTGTAGCTCGGGTGGCTGATGGTTGGGTTGAGTTCTTCTCCGATCTTGGCAATTTACTCAAAACGTTTCGTCACCATACGAGGAGACATCGTCAGTGCGCTGTTAATTGTGGCGAGTCCTCTGAATGCTTGGCCTTTGTACACTTTTCAATCAGCTGATTGGACATAATTTTGGAATCTCAATTTTCAGGGGACTCGTCACTGATGGTGAATTTTGTGTGTTACGATCTGGAATTTTACCTGCATCGGCTCCTAAACAGGGTGACGGCGCAAGCTAACATTGGGCCTGCAAGAGGATTTCTAGAAGTGTGGTTTTCCGTAAACAAACACATTGACCGTGAGCCTATTTGTGAGCCGATGCCAACAAAATTCCAGACCACAGCGCACAAAGCTCGCCACACAGCAACCAGCAACGAGATTTCCTGACCCCCATCACAGTTGAGTTTCCGAAATCATGTCCAATCTGCTGACTGAAAAGTATATAAAGGGCCAAGTATTCAGAGGAAACACCACAATCAACAGTGCCCTGACAATGTTTCCTCACGTGGTGTTGAAACTTGGCAAGTAAGTTGCCAAGATCAGAGAACAACTCAACCCAACCCATTTCTGCCTGTCTTCAGTGATCTTCGGCTCGGGTTTTTTCTTCCATTAGCACAGCCTATCTTGCAGAGCCAGTCCCACCTTCCTACTGTTAGCAACACAGCAGCTTCTAACTGTCCCTGTTAACCCATCTGACCAGCAGAACTCACCTTCTGCAGCTCATCTCCATGGCAACCACTGCCTTGCCCTTTCACTGATGCTCCCTTTGTCCTATTTACTCCTTCTCTGCAGCTTAGACCTTTTGAGGCCTCCGTTGATTGGGGTTGACCATGGATGTAGCGTCTTAGCCGTCTACATGATATGGCAAGCCAGGCCAGTACGACATGGAGAGCAGGTTGCTGCCCATAAAGCAGGCTCCCCCCCCCCCCCCCACTCCATCAGCTGATGAATCCAAAGGAAGGGCAGAGGCAGATACAATTTGCCACCAGCAGCATTGCAGGAGTTGAACTCCATGTAGGACTGCCTTGGGGACTCCAGCTCTGGGATTTTTCCTCAGAGTGAGTGGGTGTAACCACAAGGCAGCAGAAGTTTGAGATCAGAGTTTTCCTTCTCCTAGATGAGCTGCCAGCCACGGCTGACAAGCCCCATCTGCCCGAAGCGACGAGTTTTAAGGTGCCAGTAACCCGCCTTTGCCCCCTCTCCTGTCAGTAGAAATTGTTCCACCAGGCTTAGTAGCTAAACCACACGTGAAGGCCAGGAGCTGGACTTGGTTGTCGGACGCAGTTTGAGGCAAACACCATCGGAAGCATTTAATAGGTAGTGGGAGCTTGTCCCCATTACCATCCCCAGCTATAACTACCCTAAGGAACTTAGACCTAACTCTTTCCCAGTTCTGAAGAAAGACTGCTTACTCAAAACATCACTGTCCACAGTTGCTGCCCAGCTTCCTGAGAATTTAAACACAAAGTACACTGCAGATGCTGTGGTCAAATCAACACGTACAAACACGCTGGATGAACTCAGCAGGTCGGGCAGCGTCCGTAGAAAGGAGCAGTCAACGTTTCAGGCCGAGACCCTTTGTCAGGACTCGCAGTCAACGGATGCTGCCCGACCTGCTGAGTTCATCCAGCGTGTTTGTACGTGCTCCTGAGAATTTCTTGCATTTTCTGCTTTTACACAGATTTCCAGCGTCTGCAGTATTTTTCAGAGGGTTCACAAGGCCAAGTTACCAAATGACTTTGGGGAAGAAAAGATTGATGGATGGAATGGGTTTCTGGGGCTGAGAAGGGAACTGATCTTGGGTTGACTGTATTGATCAGACAAGGGGCAGGCTAAACCAGCCGGGATGTAGCTGGGAGCAATGTTCCTGGAGTGAGGTGGTGAGCGGAATTGTGCTGGAGAAGGACAAACACCAGATCAGAATAGTCAGGGTTAGTATCACCCGCATACAGTATGTCTTAACAAGCTGGAGGAACTCAGCAGGTCGGACAGCATCCGTGGAAACCAGCAGTCAACGTTTCGAGCCCAGACCCTTCGTCAGGCCCGAAATGTTGACTGCTCGTTTCCACGGATGCTGCCTGACCTGCTGAGTTCATCCAGCGTGTTTGTACGTGTTGATTTGACCCCAGCACCTGCGGTGTACTTCGTGTATACAGTGTCTTGAAACTTGTTTCGTGGCAGCAGTACATTAAATAAAAACTATAAATTACAGTAAATGTATATTAAAAAATGTGTAGTACAAAACGGGAGAAAAATACTGAGGTTGTATTTATGGGATCGATGTCCATTCAGAAATCGGACGGCAGAGGGGAAGAAGTTGTTCCTGAATTGTTGAGTGTGTGCCTTCAGGCTCCCGTACCTCCTCCCTGACGGTAGCAATGAGAAGAGGGCATCTCCTGGGTGATGCGGGACCTTAACAGTGGACGCCAGCTTTTAAAGATGTTCTGGGTGCTGTGCCCATGATGGAGCTGGCCGAGTTTACAGCTTTCTGCAGCGTTTTCCGATCCTGTGCAGCGGCCTCTCCACACCAGACGGTGACGCAGCCAGTTAGAATGCTCTCCACGGTACAGTGTGAGTGTCTTTTGGTGACAGCAATCCTCGAACACTTAAGGAAATATTAGGATACACAGGATACATTGATGAACAACGGCCATCTGGGTCAGCGGTTGTGCCTCAGCTCAGGATCGGATTAAAATTATGTCTATTCGAATCATGGTTATCAATTTGTTCGTTGGCCTGTATTTCTCACCACCATCCCATTTCTTTTCCATCCTGTATGGTGACTATTTCTTCTGTTCACAGGTGTGGTGGACCACAAATGATTATGGCAAGGACATTTGGAGGAAATGTTTCTACAACAACGGCACCTGTACCTCTGTAAACTATCCAGGCTTGGATGGTAAGTCCATTTGCCACCGGCATCCAAAATCTGTGCTGTTTGTTGCTCCCTGGACACTCTGTTTTGGCTTTAATCGGGTTTATTCAGTCTCTCGGATACAAACTTAAAGTCATAGAGAAGTAAAGCACAGAAACAGGCCCTTTGGCCCATCTAGTCCGTGCTGAAACTGCCTACAACGGGATCACAGCCCTCCATATCCCTACTATCCATGCACCCAATTTTTCATCTTTTGGGTGTTTATCAGTCTTTTCTTTTTAAAAAAAAAAAAAAAAATATAAAAGGACTTGTGTGCGTTGAAACATACAGAGAAATGTGTTGCCTGTGTTGAGGATGTGCTGGGGGCAGCCCACGGGTGTCAGCACACTTCCCATCCTAACGTGGCATTCCCACAAGTTACTGACCCTAGCTCGCACATCTTGGGAATGTGGGAGGGCGTGGAGGAAACGTACGCGGTCACGGGGAGACGTACAAATTTCTTACAGGCGGTGGGGATTGAACGGGCACTGTAAAATGTTACGCTAACCGCTACGTTACCGTGCCGCACTGGAAGAGAAAAGGAACCTATGTCAGAAGATGGACTTCTGACCTCTCAATCTACTGCAGCTCCATAAACCCTGGTTAGGCCATACTTGGAATCGCACATCCTCTCCTCCCCCCACCCACTTTCTGCTCTCCGCAGGGATCGCTCCCTATGTCTATTTATTCCTCCCCAGTGATCTCCCTCTCCCTCCTGGCACTTAACCTTGCAAGCGGAACAAGTGCTACACCTGCCCCCTACACCACCTCCCCTCACCACCATTCAGGGCCCCAAACAGCCCTTCCAGGTGAGGCGACCTGTGAGTCTGTTGGGGTCGTATACTGTGTCCGGTGCTCCCGGTGTGGCCTCCTGTACGTCGGTGAGACCCAACGTAGATTGGGAGACCACCTTGCCGAGCACCTACACTCCGTCCGCCCGAGAAAGCAGGATCTCCCAGTGGCCACCCATTTTAATTCCACTTCCCATTCCCATATGTCGATCCATGGCCGCCTCCACTGTTGTGATGAGGCCACCCTTGGTTTGGAGGGACAACACCTTATATGGCATTTCAGTAGCCTCCAACCTGATGGCATGAACATTGATTTTTTTTTTTGAACTTCTGGTAACACCCCTCACACCCCACTCTTTCACCATTTCCCATCCCCTTTTCCCTCTCTCATCTTATCCCCTTGCCCGCCCATCGCCTCCCTCTGGTGCTCCCCCCGCCCATTTCTTCCATGGCCTTCTGTCTCTTTCACCAGTTTACTTCCCAACTCTTTACTTCAACCCTCCCCCTCCAGGTTTCATCTACCACCTTGTGTTTCTCTCTCCCCTCCCCTCCCCCAGCTTTCTTTCTCGGGTCTCGGCCCGAAACGTCGACTGCACTCTTCTCCTAGATGCTGCCTGGCCTGCTGAGTTCCTCCAGCATTTTGTGTGTGTTGCTCAGATTTCCAGCATCTGCAGATTTTCTCTTGTTTGTCTTGTTAAGGGAAGGGTGGGAAGCTTTAGAGAGGGTGCAAAGGAGATTTACCAGGATGCTGCCTGGATTGGAGAAAATGGCTTATGAGGATAGTTGAGTGAGCTGGACCTCTTCTCTTTGGAGAGGAGGAGGATGAGAGGTGACTTGACAGAAGTCTTCAAGGTGATAAGTGGTGTAGAGTGCACTGCCAAAGATTTTTCCCAGGGTGGAAATGACTAATACAAGGGGGCACAACTTTAGGGTTTTTGGAGGAAAGTATGGGGGTGGGGTGGTGACGACGTGGAACGTGCTGCCAGGGGTGGTGGCAGAGACAGGTGTATTAGCGACATCTACAGGACCCTTGGGTAACCTTTTAGCTTTCATCCATGTGTCTGAGAGAGGGAAGGGTTAAATTAATCTTGGAGTATGCTAAAAATTCAAAGCAACATCATGGGCTGAGGGTCTGTATAGCAGGGTACTGTTCCACATTCTAGGAAGAGATTGTTTAGAGCAGGGGTTCCAACCTTTTTTATGCCATGGACCAATACTGTTAAGCAAGGGGTCCATGGACACTGGTTTGGGAACCCCTGGTTTAGGGACTGGAAAACGCTGGGAAAAATGGAAGGAATGAAAATAAAAGTCTGTATCAGTTTTGTGTTCTTTCTATTTGTTGGATTGTGGTGTCAAATTTTTATTTTCTTTCTGTTTTTCTTGTAGTTTTTTTTTATGTTTGTGCTTCTATAAACATGTTCAGTGAATATTTTCCAGAAGTTTCAGTATAGATGCTTCTGTATTTTTCCTAGAAACCTTTTGGTTTTCAGTCGCAGGTATCAGGCCACTTGAATCTGGGAAGTTTCTCAGTTAATTATCACTGGAATTTCATATCTCTCGTCTGAGACAGTGACTGCTTTTGCTTTCATCTCTCTGCTCTTTTTCTTGATCACTTTCTGCTCTTGTAACACTTCAAAGTACACTTACGATCAAAGTATGTGTATGCAACTTCGAGATTAATCTCCTTACAGGCAGCCATGAAACCCACTAGATCCCATTTTAAAAAAAAAAGACCAACCACCCAATGTGTAGAGAGGAGGGGAAAAAAACAAATTATGCAAACTATAACTGCAGGAAAAAAGCCTTCTGAACTGCAGTTATCAAAGAGAGTCCAAGACACACAGTTTAGTGCAGAGCCAGAGTAAATGTCGCGGAGCACGGAGCTGAACCAGCCCGTCCATCACCTTGGGGACCTGACACCCTGACCTTTTCGATCTGGCCCAGTGCTTAAGTCGTCGTCCAAACATCGGGTTCAGTCACCTCAGTATCCTCTGGTACCTGGGCACTGCCACCTGGATTTGGCCTATACCTGACCTTTCTGATTCAGCAAGGTGCTTAAATTGATCGAACCCTGGGTCTTCCTCACTCTCACCTTGCCTGTGCCGTCACATCGAATTGCCTCCAAGTCCAAAGGGAAGTCACAGACTACTGTCTACAATGGTCGTTTGCCAGAAAAGGAGTCACTAACAAAGTATTTACTGGTTTCCCCCCTCTCGTTAGCCATCAGCCAGAAATCGCTGAGATGCACCAGTGTTATCTTAAACCAGATTACTTAATTGTTAGCAATAAGTTCTGTCTCATTGTTGACTTCTGAAGAAGCTTTCAATTGCAAATCTATCAGAATCTAATGAATTAATGTATTCAAGTTTGTAGAAAAGAAGAAAAAATGGGAAAACTCCCCCTAAGTGTCTTGGTTTCTCTCTTCACCCGGTGACCTTTCACCTTGTACCTTTAGAATCCTTGCAGGCGATCCAGGCATGCATGGTGCTGGCGGTGATCTTCAGCTGCTGTGGGCTCTGCGTCTTCATCTGCCAGCTCTTTGCACTGAAGAAAGGAAATCGATTCATTTTCACCGGTGTCTTCCAGCTGCTCGCCTGTAAGTCTGGATACATTTTTGCTCTTAGAAATAATCCGGAAGATGTAACACTCGAGGGGTTGATGGTTGAGTTGAGTTGTTCTCCGATCTTGGCAGTTCACTTGCAAACGTTCCATCGCCATGCAAGGGGACATCAGTGTGCCATGGACTATGGTGGGTCCTCCGAATGCTTGGCCTTTACACACTTTTCAATCAGCCGGTTAGCCGTCATTTCAGAAACTCATTGTGATGTGGGGAGGATGTCTGGTCGCTGATCGCCTGTGCGGTGAACTTTGTGGTTGGGAGCTTTGTCCTCATCGGCTCATAAATAGGACCGAGGACTGTGTGTTAATTTACAGAACTGTTGGTGGAAAACCACGCTTCTTGGAATTCTCTTGTGTGCCGGGTTTTCATTTGCCCAGTTAACCAGTGAAGATCGAGAGCGGCACAAATTCGACTGGACGTCAGTGGAAGTCACGGCGCCAGTGGACACGCGGCGTGCAAGAGAACTCCTAGAAGTGTGGCTTTCCACGGAAAATTCAGTAAGCAAACACGCAGACCTCAATCCTATTTATCAGCTGTTGCCAGCAAAATTCCCGACCATAGTGCACAAAGTTCACCGCACAGGCACTCGACGAGGGAGATTGCCTCCCCACATCATGATTGAGTATCCGAAATGCTGATTGAAAAGTATATAAGGGCCAAGCATTCGGACAGCGCGCTGGTGATGTCTCCTCATGTGGTGATGAAACGTTTACAAGTGAATTGCCAAGCTGGGAGAATAACATTTTGTTCTTTGTAGTCACCCGCGGTTGATGGTCAGAGGGATTTAAGAAGACAAAATAGCAGCTGTTAGTTAAATCATTGCATTCAAGAAGTCCTGGGACATGCAAGAAACAGGAAGGAAATAGCTAGGTGCCCTCATGCAAATTCTGACAGCCTTATTCATTTAATAAAAGGATGTATTCTAACTTCTCATAGAACAGGGGTTCCCAACCTTTTTCATGTTATGGACCAATACCAATAAGCAAGTGGTCCATGGAGCTCGGGTTGGGAACCCCTGACATACAGTCCAGAGTTGTACAGCATAGAAAGAGGCCCTTCGGCCCATCTAGTCTGTGCTGAACAACTATTCGGCCTATTCCCATCGATCTGCACCCTGGACATATCCTTCCCATCCAGGTACCCATCTAAATTTCTCTTAAATGTTGAAATCAAGCCTGTATCCACCACCATCTTGTTCCACACTCTCATCACTATCTGAGTGAAGAAATTCCCCCTCATGTTCGCCCTTGACCTCTAGTTCTAGTCTCACCCAGCCCCCGTGGGAAAAACCTGCTTGTATTTACCCTAATAATTTTATATATCAAATCTCTCCTCATTCTCCTACGCTCTAGGGCAGGGATTCTTAACCTTTTTAATGCCATAAACCCCTACTATTAACCAAAGGCTCCATGGATCTCGGGAATAAAGTCTTAACATATTCAACCTTCCCAGACTATAAGCTGATTAAATCTGAAAATCAGCCGAGTTTCCGGTTTCAAGTATCTGCGTTTACTCATCCACATTGTGGTCTTGGGTCAGAATCTGCCTATCCCCTGCTGCCCTCACAGTGTGGCTATGCAAAGCTATGCAGTGAGTTAAACACCATCTCAAAACAGAAATCACCTGAGGTGGAAGCAACTGTCAGGGCTTTTAGAAACATAGAAACATAGAAAATAGGTGCAGGAGTAGGCCATTCGGCCCTTTGAGCCTGCACTGCCATTCAGTATGATCATGGCTGATCATCCAACTCAGAACCCTGTACCTGCTTTCTCTCCATACCCCCTGATCCCTTTAGCCACAAAGGCCATATCTAACTTCCTTTAAAATATAGCCAATGAACTGGCCTCAACTGTTTCCTGTGGCAGAGAATTCCACAGATTCACCACTCTCTGTGTGAAGGAGTTTTTCCCCATTTCGGTCCTAAAAGGCTTCCCCTTTATCTTTAAACTGTGACCCCTCGATCTGGACTTCCCCAACGTCGGAAACAATCTTCCTGCATCTAGCCTGTCCAATCCCTTCAGAATTTTATACGTTTCAATAAGATCCCCCCTCAATCTTCTAAAACTGAGATCTTGAATGTGAAACTGCAGCAAGTAAAATAGTATTCATTTCAATACAGAATCACCAGGCACCTGACTATATTAAAACTGTCGATTATTCTCGCAGTTTTTACTAATATAATACACGTACACATCACTCCATAACTATGCCCTGTGCACAAGAGTAAATTTATGGTACCATACTTACAAGCAGTATTTTGTCGTCGTTCCTCTCCACGCCTTGTGGTGCATCGGGTGGCAACCTTGCCGTTTCTTTAGCGTTTTTGTTTGTTTTTTACGAGGCCGTGTTTCTAGCTCGACACTCAGCCCAGCACAGATGGAAAGCGTGAAAGGAGCCGGCCGGATTCGAACCCACTCCGGTGCAGATGCCACTACACTATCGGGGGGCTATAGTAGCAATAGGCGATAAACATAATACTTTAAAATGTTTGCCAATGTTAACAAAATTTAAGACTCACAGATATTGCTGTTGGCACGTGGTTCAAACTGAGTCCAAATTAATTCACACAGGAAATTATGTAAAAAAGAAATAGCTTGTGTACAGGAAGTGATGTTCATAAGAAAGCAACTGCGCCTCTAGAGGCCAGAACATGTCCTGAGCAAGTGTGCAAGAAAGGAAGGTTCTCCTCTGAGGCTCTTGCCGAGTATTTTTGATGAATTTGCTAATATTCAGTGTGGAGACCACGGTGAAATGACAGATGTTTTTGTGCCCTCCTCCAGGTCTGTGTACGGTGATCGCGGCTAGCATCTACACCATTTACTTCAACCAGAACCAGAAGGAAGGCTGGTACGGCTCCTCCTATGTCCTCACCTGGCTCTGTTTCCCGTTGTCTCTGATCAGCGGAATAATGTACACGATACTTCGCAAGAGAGAGTAGGCCTCCCCCGACAGCCGATGTACAAGGCTCAGGGAGGGGGCTCTTGAAAATGGATCTTGGGGCCTAGTTAATTTTTTTTAAAGCAATGTTAAACTGGATTTCCATTTTGAAAAGACAATGCTATTTTTGTAAATTCTTTGTCCTTTACTCGTACTCCCTTGTGCTCTTCTGTTCCCAACCCCACCCCCCCCACCACACAAACCCATGCCTGATATCTGTTAGCTGAAAGATGTGCAGCCTATCCAAGGGTTTGCCCTGTGAGTAGCACAGAGGCCCATCCTCAAATGAGAGGATCTTGCCTCCCTGTTTCTCACACAAACTTGGGGCAGTACATATTTTAAATAATTACGTAATAGGGGCTTTTGTTTTTCCTTGCCTTCCCACCCCCCCCCCCCCAACTTACAAAAATCTGGGTCTTATGGTCTTGGGGAGTGAGGAAATTTGAACAGATACAAATCCTGATAGATTCATGATTAGTTAGGGCATCAAAAGTTACTAGGAGAAAGGGGTTGAGAGGGATAATAAATCAGCCAGATGGAACAGCAGAGTAGGCTCAATGGGCCGAATGGCCTAATTCTGCTCTTGCATCTAATACCTCAAACACTGCCGCCTACCAATGAAGAATGTGCACTCCATTTGAAAACTCCTGTTTGATTGAATTCTGGTCAGAAGCTAAGTTGCCCAGATCCAAAAGATACCTCTGGCCAATAAACAACTTGTTTCTTTTTATTTGCCATGCCAGTGCACCCAAAGTAGATTTGTTCCTAAAGCCTGTTCTGTCTTCATTTTGCCTTAGCACTTCTTTTACCATTATAGTGTTGTGGCTTCTGTTCCACTCCCTCTTTTGGGGGGGTGGGGAAGATGAAATGGGCGGGCAGGCAGCTCTCTGCTGAAGGATGGTTGGGGCTGGGTGTGAGACCTGCCCTCCCACCCACCACACGCAAGATCCAATCAAGCAAAATGGTATTAAATTGCAGAACGGCATTGCGGCCTCTTCATTCTGCTTGGAGTTTAGTTACATAGTGCTTCAAACAGCTTCCTTAAAATAAGGGTGGATCCTAATCTGGTTCTCAGAAAATATAGATGAGATTAACCTATCTGTTATTCCTCTTTATTACTGGGGAGAATAAAATAGCCCTTTCGAAATTCCTCTAGGAACTCGGCAAATCAGGTAGCATTAAGAGACTACTAGACAGGTATATGGAGGAATTTAAGGTGGGGGGTTATGTGGGAGGGAGGGTTTGACAGTCAGTACAATATTGTGGGCCGAAGGGCCTGTAATGTGCTGTACTATGTTCTATCTATGGAAGGGAATAAGTAGCCGTGGTTTCAGTCTAATGAAGGGTCTCAGCCCGAAATGCCGACTCTTTTATTCCTATTCGTGGATGTCGTCTGACCTATTGGGTCCCCCAGCGCGTTGTGTGTTCCAGAAGGCTCCAGCATCTCTTGTGTTTAAAAATCCCTTTTTGATCATTTTTGTAGAAAATTCTTAAATCTCTCTCGGGCTAACTAATATATTCCCAGCATCTAGTTTAATTAATTATATATTTTAAAAAGTCACAAAGTGAAACACACAAGAGCAAATCACACAGCCAGCCGATCCCATTCTTGTAGAAGTTGTCTCGTTCTGATGCGTTCCTCAGTGAAAGTTCGTTAGAGTTGGATTAATCTTTTCAGACTTTCTCTCCCCCACAGACGCACAAACACACTTCCAATCAGTGTTCAGTGTAGATTTATTAAAGAGTTGCTGTGATCTTTGCACTGTTGTTGGGGCGGGGGGGCATTTTGACTTTATTTTGTAATATCGATGCTGTATAAACTATTTTGAAAAAATTATACTTCATTAATTGCCTGTGGAGTGGCTGACCAGTGCTGTCTGTTGTGTTGTGAATGTCCCCTCCAATGAGTTTTAAGTCAGTCCTTGCACTTGGCTCTCTGAAACTCTGCCGAGGATGCTCCTTCTTCCAAAGTTATTTACACCCAAAGCTCTGGAAATGAGTAGTCAGCAACTAATGTTTGGTGTTATACTGACCTGCAAGCCCTAAGAGAATATCTCTGACTTGGGATGTGGCCACAAAATGGATGGGTAAGTAGATTGTCCAAACAGGGTGGAGTGGGAGGTGGGTGATGACGGAGAGAATTGGCCGAGGGCACGAAACCAAGCGAAGAACACTAAGTGGGCACTTTATTAGGGGCAGGAGTGGAACTTGGTGTGATCTTTGCTGCTGCAGCCTATCCACTTCAAGGTTCAACACGTGTGTTCAGAGATGCTCTTCTGCACACCACTGTGGTTATTTCAGTTACTGTCACCTTCCTGTCAACTTGAACCAGTCTGGCCGTTCTCCACTAACCTCTCTCATTAACAAGGTATTTTCCCTCAGGGATATGCCACTCACTGGATTTTTTTTTGTTTGTTTCTCGCACCATCCCTGTAAACTCTAGAGACTTGTGTGTGAAAATCCCAGGAGATCAGCAGTTTCTGAGATACTCCAAACCAGCAAAAGTTGTTCCACAGTCAAAGTCACTTAGATCACATTTCTTCCCCATTCTGATGTTTGGTCTGAACAACGACTGAACCTCTTGACCATGTCTGCATGCTCTTATGCGTTGAGTTGCTGCCACATGATTGGCTGATTAGATATTTGCAGTAATGACCAGGTACCTAATAAAGTAGCCACTGATGTATTATGCTAAGGATTTGGGTCAGCAGTGCTCTGAATGGAGGAGTTGGGTTAGGGAGGTTGAATGGCCTTCTGGAGGAAAGTCAAAGTAGGGAGGGAAGATTCGAGCACAAAGCTGATGCACAGCCATGGCAAGAAATGGAAGAATACAGAGGTCAGAAAATGAACCTGGGCAGGGGCAGAAAGTACAGTGGAAGATGATGCAAATCTGAAAATCATAAAAATGGTGGAAACATTCAGCACCTGCAGAAAGGGAAACAGTTGACCTTTGAGTTAAAATGCTCTTCAGAACCGAGAAAGAAAGCAGACGCAAGTTACAGAAAAAAGCCAGGAATTTGTTGATAGGATAAAGGGAGTATTCTTGATAGAAGGTGGCTGGGTTTGCTCAGATTAGAGTAGCTGGGCAATAGGGTGAGGGCAGTTAGTGAAAGAGAGAGAATTCCAACAGAGAAGTTAAAACTAAAATCAAGTTCATTGTGACACGCACAATGCTGGAGGAACTAAGCAGGTCAGGCAGCATCTGTTGGTCGATGTTTCAGGCCAAGACCCTTGATCACAACTCCAATCCGCCCCCTGCTGAGATCTGAAACTAAAAGAAAGATGCTTTCTGAGGTGAGCCCCATAGAAGATGTGTTGTCATTGGAGAGAATCCAGAGGAGTTCAGGAGAACGATTCCGGGAATGAAGGGGTTAACGTATGAGGAGCGCTTGGCAGCTTTGGGCCTGTACTCACTGGAATTTAGAAGAATGTGAGGGGATCTCATTGAAATCTATTGAATGTTGAAAGGACTAGATGGGTGAATGTGGAGAGGATGTTTCCTTTGGTGGGGGCAACCACAATTAGAGGACACAGCCTCAAAATGGAGGGTTGACCTTTTAGAGCAGGGGTAAGGAGGAATTTCTTTTTAGCCAGAGAGTAGTGAATCTGTGGAAAGCTCTGCCACAGACTGCAGTGGAAGCCAAGTCCATGGGAATATTTAAGGTGGAAATTGATCATTTCCTGATTGGTCAGGGCATCAAAGAATATGGTGAGGTGGGTGTAGGGGTTTGGTTCTGGATCAGCCATTATGGAATGGCAGAGCAGACTCAATGGGCTGAATGGCCTAATTCTGCTCCCGTGTCTGATGGTCTTATGCTGATACTCTCTGGCAGGCCAGGGGATAGAGGGGGAAAAAATTGGGTTAAAAATTACAAATGGATGACCTTACAACATTGGGCCAGTTCTGAAACAAACCAAATTAGCAAGTTCTCCCAAAATGTGAATTTTGATACAAAGTCCTAAAAGGCTGCAATGCATCCAGCCTCCAGTTTGCATTAGAACCGTGTGAGAATGAGATGGAGCATTGAAGTGACAGGCCATGGGGTCACCTCTGCAGACGGCATGGAGATGTTCCACACACTAGATCCCCCAATGTGCTGTTGGTTTCTTCTCATAAGGGAGATCACGTAACGTACTAGATGGCAAGAATTGCCAGTGAATCTGGTCGGGGAAGGGTGTGCTGTCCAAGGACACGGTTAAGTACAGAGCCATGGGAAAGTATTCAGCCCGCACAACTACTTTACCAATTCATTTTCTGAGCTCAAAATATTTTGAAGTGGGGATTTTTGAGCTATTCTAAAAACAAAGTGCGTGAAGTCAAATCAAAAGAAACATTCCAAAATCTATCAACAATTAAAAATGATCAAAATTGAGGCTGAAAAAATACTCATCCCCCTTTTAATTACTAGTGTGGCACGTGGCCAAGTGGTTAAGGTGTTGGACTAACGATCTGAAGGTCGTGAGTTCGAGCCCCAGCCAGGGTAGCGTGTGTGTCCTTGAGCAAGGCACTTAACCACACACTGCTCCAGTCCACCCAGCTGAAAATGGGTACCGGCAAAATGCTGGGGGTTAACCTCGCGATAGACTGGCGTCCTATCCAGGGGGGAGTCTCGTACTCTCAGTCGCTTCACGCCACGGAAACCGGAAATAAGCATCGGCCTGATGAGCCTATAGGGCTCGGGACAGACTTTTAATTACCATGCTAACTTTCCTTGGGTGCAGTACTGTGCACAACATTACCAACTCACCCAATCTGTTGGTGTGGAAAATTGGAGGATCACCTGTTTTTCAATGTATTCATAATAAATACCCTTTCTGTTAAAGTCCAACAGTGTGGTAGATTTTGAACAGAACAAACCAAAATGAAGGCAAAAGAACATTCAAGAGACGCACAGATCTGGGGAAGGGTATAAGGCCATCTCAAAGGCACTGACCATACCTCTGAGCTCAGTGCAGCCCATCATGAAAAAGTGGAAGAAATACGAAACCACAGCCACACTGCCTAGGTCAGTCCACCCCTCTAAACTGAGTTGCCGGAGAAGAATGGCACTTTAAAGAGCGGCTTTTGTGATGCCAACAGTCACTCAGCGGCTGCAACTCAAGATAAGGTTCACGGCTTCACAATCTCCAAGGCCTTGCACTAAAAGGGTGTTCATGGAAGAGTGGCAAGGAAGAAGCCCTGGCTAATAAAAAAAAAAGCATACCCTTGCCTGTAAAGACTTGGCATGGTGCCACTTGGAAGATACTGTAAAGACGTGGAAGAGTCTTGTGGCCGGATGAAACAAGTGGAACTTTCTGGCCTCAACACTGTGTGACATGAATCTAACACTGCACATCAGCCAGGTGACACCGTCCCTACTGTAAAGGGGGAGGTAGCATCGTGCTATGGGGATGCTTTTCAGCTGCAGGGTTGGAAATCTGGTCAGGATTGAGGGGAAGGAGAACGCTGCTAAATACAGAGAGATCCTGGATTAGAAACCTGGTGGCCTCCACCAGAAATCTTCAACTGGGGGGGGGGGGGGGGGGAGTTCATTTCTCAGGAGGACCACAGCCCAGAGCAACCACGGAGTGACCCAGTTAGAGTCTTGACCTTAACCCGATTGAACATCTCTGCCGAGACCTCGAGATTACTGTCCACTGCCACTTCCCAAACCAAGATGGCACAACTTGCGATCTTGCAACTTTGCGAGGAGGAGGAGGAATAGGGGTTGTGCAAAGCTAATAGAGATTTATCCAAAAAGACTACCGGTCGTAATATCTGCGAGAGGTGGTTTAACTAAATGCTGAGCAAAGGGGGGGATGAATACTTTTGAACTGCAGACATTTCAGTTTTTGAAGCTTTAGATTTTTTCATGCTTTATAATTTACCCTGTTTTTTGGGCTCTAAAGTGGGGGGGGGGGAAGGAGTGTGCGATTCATGAATAAAAATTCTCAGTTGAACTGATCAAAGTTCCTGGCTGTAATACTCATTTACATGAACAAAGGGTTGGAGGCCGACTACCTTTTCAAGGCACTGGGCTTGGTGAGAATGTAACATAGGTGATGGTGTCAGGGTGACTTACAGGCGTGGAGGGGCTAGGGTGTGATACTAGGATTTTGGAGCCCATGGTCCTACCAACTCTGGACCTTCACACACTCTCCAAGTGCCCCAGCCAATAGCGAAGAACGTGGAATACAAAGCAGCCAATAGTTTGCCACTGACTGCCAGAAGGTGTTTGCAAACTGAAGGTGGGGCACTGCAAAAAAAAAACCCAAACCATTTCCACCCCATCTGCCTCTTGTCATTTGGTAGTGAAGTTTAAAAATGAGTCATGACCAGCCCCAGGTAAATCTAACTTCATAAAATACTTCAAGATTGGAAAGGAAAATTCTTGATCTTGGAGCTGGGAACACCACTGCAATTCCTGGGCTCTCAATGGCATCCAGTGCAAAGCTGCCTTCAGCGCTGGAGCCCGATCTATCCTCCTGCCCATTCAATTCTTTCAAAGAACAAACAAAGAACAATACAGCACAGTGCCGGCCATTCGGCCCACAATGTCGTGCCAACCCTTAAACCCTGCCTCCCATATAACCCTCCATATACCTGTCCAGTAGTCTCTTAAATTTCACTAGTGTATCTGCCTCCACCACTGACTCAGGCAGTGCATTCCACGTACCAACCACTCTCTGAGTGTAAAACCTTCCTCTAATATCCCCCTTGAACTTCCCTCCCCTTACCTTAAAGCCACGTCCTCTTGTACTGAGCAGTGGTACTTCCATTGGCACACAGCATGTTCCATCCACAGAATGTACTGAGGTCACTGACAGCTCGGGGCGTCGGAGTTCAACTCCGGCATCACCTGTTTGGAGTTTGTACACCCTCCCACAGTCCAGGGATTTGCACCGGTTAGTAGGTTAATCGGTCAGTGTCAATTGTCCCATGATTAGGTTGGGGTTAAATCGTGGGTTGCTGGGCGGCGACCGAGCGGTATCTGAATAGGTAAGTAACCATTCTAAATCCGTGTCCCACACCTTGAAGGACAAGGGCAGGAAGGTTCTGGGGACACAAAACGCCTCCTCCACGGAGTCGGGTAACTCCCCCCAAAACGCTCTCTCTTCACTTCTGCAGTGGTTCATGAAGGTGGCTCTCCGCTGCCACCGTGCGGCTGATTAGGGATGCGCAGGAAATGCCGGCTTGCCGCGAATACCCTTGTCAATTAAACCGTTTATTTAGAGAGGGGAAAAAAATCGGTTGTAGGCTTGGTCATCGAGTTAGAGAGCACTACAGCACAGAAAAAGGCCCTTCTGGCTGATCACCAAAGGTTACACACCATTCCAACTGGGAGAGATTTCCCTGGATTTTCCTCTCTCTCCACACGCTTTACAAAATAATCCGCTCCGCCACCACCTTTCGAAAGCACCCAGGAATGCAATAATGGTCACAAGAGTGACCCAGCAGATCAGGTAGCATTTACGCAAAGGAACGAACGACATTTCAGGCCGAGGCCCTTCACCTGGACCTTTGCAGAGGGATGAAATTTTGCCTGGATGATTTCTTTGCTGTCCTTTGCTGAGAGAGGGCGAGAAGGCTGGGTCTTCATCGGCCGTTTCATCTGAAGGATGGTTCACAGCAAAGCCAGAGTGGTGGGGCCTTAAAATCTAAACCTGGGTAATTTTCTCTGGAGGACGGAGGCTGAGGGAGATCGAGTAGAGATTTAAAAGATTATGAGAGGCATAGATAGAGTAGACAGGGAGTATCTGTTTCCCAGGGTAGAAATATCTAGTACCAGAGAGCATGCATTGAAGGTGAGAGGGGTAGGTTCAAGGGGGATGTGAGGGGTAAGTGTTTTACTCAGGAGTGTTGGGTGCCTGGAATGTGCTGCCTGGTGTGGTGGTGGAGACAAATACACGAGAGGCTTTTACAAGACATTCAGATAGGCACATGGATGTGAGGAAGATGGAGGGATATGGACGTGGTGTAGGTAGGAGGGATTAGTGTTTGGGTGTTTTGGATTTTCTTTTTAGCTGGGTCAGCACAACATTGTGAGCCGAATGGCCTGTACTCTTTTACCTTCTATGAGGTTTTAGCCCCTGATTCAAATCCAAGCAAGAGAATATTATTCTTGCAGTGAAATCCGATGGGATATGCACCCAGAGCCGCTTTATTAGTTACATCTGTACACCTGCTCGTTAATGCAAATATCTAATCAGCCAATCACGTGGCAGCAACTCAGTGCATAAAAACATGCAGACATGGTCAAGAGGTTCAGCTGTTGTTCTGTCAAACATCAGAACGGGGAAGAAATGTGATCTGAGTGACTTTGACCCTGGAATGATTGTTAGTGCCAGATGGGGTGGTTTGAGTATCTCAGAAACTGCTGATCTCCTGGGATCTTCTTGTATAGCGGTCTCTAGAGTTTACAGACAATGGTGTGAAAAACAGAAAAAATAATCCAGTGAGTGCCAGTTCTGTGGGTGAAAATGCCTTGACAGGTCAGAGGGGAATAGCCAGACTGGTTCCAGATAACAGGAAGGTGACAGTAACTCAAATAACCACACGTTACAATGGCGGTGTGCAGAAGAGCATCTCTGAACGCACACAGCATGTTGAACCTTGAAGTGGATGGGCTACAGCAGCAGAAGACTACAAACATACACTCACAAGTGTAGAATAGGGATGATTAATGAGGACCATGGTGTCCCAACATCAAAATAAAACTGATGATATTCTGAGCAATCTCCAAATAAGGATGAACAAAATATGGGACAGATTTCAGGGGACCACATAAGAAATTATACAAGAATAGACTCCGACAACATCTGTGGGTTTTCTTTCAGGGACAACACATACAAAATGCTGGAGGAACTCAGCAGGTCGGGCAGTGTCTATGGAGGAGAATAAAGAGTTGATGTTTCAGGCCAAGAATCTACATCAGGACTGGAAAGGGAGGGGGTAGATTGCAGAATAAGAAGATGAGGGGGAAAGGAAGGAGTACATACAAGCCATTTGGTGATTGGTGAGACCAAGTGGGGGGGGGGGGAGAGAGCAGAATGATGTGAGAAGCTGGAAGGTGCTAGGTGGTACACCTAAAGGGCTGAAGAGAAAGGATTCTGACAGGAGAAGAGAGTGGATCATGGGGGAAAGGGAAGACAAGTGGACACCAGAGGGAGACGGTGGGCAACTTCCTTTCTGGGGGTGTGGAGTGGGATGTTAAATGGCCCATTCTGTATGGACCCTGTAATCCACCTCTCCTGCACAGACTCACTCGCTCTCGGCTGGCGAACATATCGATAAATTCCCGTTGTGTCCCCAGGCAGATCTGAAATAAATGGTAAACACAAAGTACACTGCAGATGCTGTTGTCAAATCAACACGTACAAACAAACTGGAGGAACTCAGCAGGTCGGGCAGCATCCGTGGAAACGAGCAGTCAACGTTTCGGGCCGAGACCCTTCGTCAGGACTGAAGAGGGAGGGGCCTTTCCTAACAATGACTGTGAACAAGCCATAGCCCTAACAAGCTAATTGAGGTCTGAGACCTTGGTAAAAGTTATCTGAGAGCTCAAATCTCTTGGGGCGCCCAAACTTTTGCATGGTGCTCCTTTCCTTTTTTACACTCTAAAATTGTACAGAACAAAACTAATACACTAATCTTGCTTAAAATGTTGAAAAGAATGTTTCATCTTTAACTTTATGACTTTTGGAGATCAGTTCATCTTCTACTCACTTAACTATTCACAGTAACAGAAATTTTGACCAGGGGTGCCCAAACTTCTGCATGCCACTGAATGATGCTAATACATTCATCTCAGCAATAAAAGGCAAGGGGACAGATTAAGGATAGATTGAGGGGCAATCAAAATGCTCACACAGACGCGCTGGCTGGCCTCCTAACGGAGACTAACAGTGGGGGGCAATAAGGAATAGAGTGCGTCTGGTAGATCAGGTGTCATATCTGACGGCATGACCTCATCGAGATCCAAGGGGGAGGGGGATAGCTTTTCCCGGAACCGAATCACGAGCTTTGCGGCCAACAAACCAAAGGAGAGAATCAGCTCAGAAGGAAGGAGATTGGAGATAGAGACAGAGAGAGATTTGGAGCCTGGCAACCCTGAGCTATCACTCCCACAACTCGGGATGTCTCAGAGGACATTTGAAGAAATAAAAAGCTTTATCTTGACTGGTCACTGATGTAATATTGGAACATACTAGAAACACAGTGGCATCGCAAATACTGGGACAAGAGACTTGCTGTTCCTTCAGCATTTTAGACAATAGACAATAGCTGCAGGAGTAGGCCATTCGGCCCTTCGAGGCAGCACCCCCATTCACTGTGATCATGGCTGATCATCCACAGTCAGTACCCCGTTCCTGCCCTCTCCCCATATCCCTTGACTCCGCTATCTTTAAGAGCTCTATCTAACTCTTTCTTGAAAGCATCCAGAGAATTGGCCTCCACTGCCTTCTGAGGCAGAGCATTCCACACCCCCACAACTCTCTGGGTGAAGAAGTTTTTCCTGAATGTTTTTCAGTTCTTCCATTGCTCTATCTGTAGCTTTGGGTGTTGGGAACTTGTCACAGCCATGGCAGGATGAGGATTTAGGCAACCTGTGGACAAACACTTCACTGAAACCAAAAAAAAAGCAGCTTTTTAAAAAATTATGCAATCGAAAAATAGCTACAGCCCTTAGCGAATTGTGCTCCGAATCCTTTTTGTCCGAGTTCACACCAGTCCCAAATTTAGAGCTATTTCTTTTTCCTGGGATCCATCTTTCCAGGGCTGGATAGCACTTGCCTTGAAAAATACCGTCTGTACCTAATAAAATGCTACTGCGTGTACGTTCATGGTCATTTGCTGATGTAGCCCAATTCACATTTCTTCCCCCATTCTGAGTTTGGTCTGAACAAGACCACAGGACATAGGAACAGAATTAGGCTACTTGGCCAGCAGATCACGGTTGACTTGTTGTCCCTGTCAATCCCATTTTCCTGCCTACTCCCTGTAACCTTTGATGTCCTGACTAACCAAGAACCTATTAGGCATCCGTTAGTCTCATGAGACTATGGATTTGCGCCTTGGAAGGTTTCCAGGGTGCAGGCCTGGGCAGGGTTGTATGGGAGACCAGCAGCTGCCCAAGCTGCAAGCCTTCCCCTCTCCACGCCACCGATGTTGTCCAAGGGAAGGGCACTAGGACCCAAGCAGCTTGGCACCGGTGACGTCGCAGAGCAATGTGTTGTTAAGTGTCTTGCTCAAGGACACATCACGCTGCCTCAGCTGAGGTTCAAACCAGTGATCTTCAGATTACTAGACCAACGCCTTATCCACTAGGCCACTCGCCAACACAATCAGAAGAACCTATTAACCTCAGCTTTAAACATACTGAATGACTTGGCCACTACAGCCATCTGTGGCAATGAATTCCACAGATTCACCACCCTCTGGCTAAAGAAATTCCTCCTTATCTTTGTTCTAAATGCACATCTCTCTGTTCTAAGGTTGTGCCCTCTGGTCCAAGACTCCCCCACTATAGGACACATCCTCTCCAAATCCACTCTGTCCAAGCTTTTCAAAGGCCTTGAGTTGCAGCCACATGATTGGCTGATTAGATAATTGCATTAACGAGCAGGTGCCTGGGTGTGCCTAATGAAGGTCACAGAGTGTAGACAACTGGAAGGTCACAGCTGGTCTCAGGATCTTGTTTCAGGACCTCAATCTGAAGTGTCAGCTGATCCTTTGCCTCCTTAGAAGCTGCCTGGCCCACTGACTTTCTTCCAGCAGTTCACCTTTTGCTCCAGATACCAGTATTTGCAACCTCCTGTGTTTTCAAACAAGCTTTAGGTCTTCTTAACAAAGACTCTATGTAATGGCAAAAACACCCCAACACCCAGACCCTGTTGAACATGGAGATGAACCAATTACAGAACTGAAACTGAAACGTGGAAACTGTAAATGACTTGATGGAACTCAAAGGAATACAGTCCTAACCCATTCAATCTTTTCTTATAACTCAGCACCATCCTTGTAAATTTTCTCTGTCTGCTTACACCTTTCCTGTAGGTAGGTGACCCCAACTGGACTCAATACTCGAAATTAGGCCTTACTAACATCTTACACAATTTTAACATAACATCCCATCTCCTGTACTCAACATGTTGATTTATGAAGGTCAATGTGCCAAAAGCTTTCTCTACAACCACATCTACCTGTGACACCATGTTCAATGAATTATGGACCTGTATTCCCAGATCCCTCTGTCCTGTCACACTCCTTGGTGCCATACTGTTCACTATGTAAGACCTACTCCAGTCAGTTTACCAAAGTACATCATCTCGCACTTACCTGGATTAAATTCCATCTGCCATTTTTCAGCCCATTTTTCCAGCTGGTCCAGATCCTGCTGCAAGCTTTGATAGTCTTCCTCTTTGTCCACTACACCCTTAGTCTTGGTGTCACCTTTGCTGATCCAGTTAACCAAATTATCATCCAGATCAAAGGTACAGATGACAAGCAACAACGGACCCAGCACTGATTCCTGTGGCACACAGCTGGTCACTGGCCTCCCGTCAGAGAGACAACCATCTACAACCACTCTCTGGCTTCCTCTGCAAAGACAACGTCTAATCCAATTTATGACCTCATCTTGAATACCAAGCGACTGCAGCTTCTTGACCAACCTCCCATGCGAGACCTTGTCAAGGACCCTGCTGAGGTCCATGTAGACAACATCCACTGCCTTGCCTTCATCCACCTTCCTCGTCACTTCCTAAAAAGATTCTATGACGTTTGTTAGACGCGACTTACCACGCGCAAAACCAGGTTGACTATCCCTAATCAGTCTCTGTCTATCCAAACACATGTATATCCAGTCCCTTCCAATAACTTTGGCATTACTGATGTCAGGCTCAACGCCCTATCATTTCCTGCCTTATTCTTAAAGCCTTTCTTAAACAGCAAGACAACATTAGCTACCCTCCAACTCTCCCGCACCCCACCCGAAGCTAATGGTGTTTTAATTATCTCTGCTAGGGTCCGGCCCCATTTCTACACTTGCCTCCCACAGGGTCTGAGGTCCTGGGAATTTATCCACCCTCACTTGCCAGTAGAACTAATTTAAGAAAAAAAACACTCTCAGCCTAAAATCGCAACTGTGTGAAAGCAGGTCAGGAGTTGGCCTCTGATGGGCATTGGAAGCACCCTGCTCGTGGACTGTTTGTCCCACTCCCATCAGGGAAAAGGCTAAGCAACATCCACACCAGAATGTTACGCCCCCCCAAGCCATCAAGCTGATCAACACCTCCACCCATTAACCTACCCCACCACCCCATGTTTCAGATCCCCTC
This sequence comes from Hemitrygon akajei, assembly GCF_048418815.1. Classification (NCBI taxonomy): domain Eukaryota; kingdom Metazoa; phylum Chordata; class Chondrichthyes; order Myliobatiformes; family Dasyatidae; genus Hemitrygon; species Hemitrygon akajei. Next base: position 6,092,020 of record NC_133154.1, read on the forward strand.
TGCAGTACCTTGGAGAGTTCCTCTTGCCAAATACCTTTGTCACCTGATCATTTCCTACCAGAGTCACCTTACATACAGATACTCCTGACGTAGTGTCACTTTATTTACATAAAATCAATCCATGTCTATAAGCTAATCTGATGTATACATGGCCACAGTCAACGGTTATTTGTGCATTGCATGTTATAAGATCGCTTTTATATTTATACTTATTGTGTTTTTTATGCTGCATCAGATCCGGAGTAGCAATCGTTTCATCCTCTTGTACACTTGTGTGCTGAAGAATGAGAATAAACAATCTTGAATCTTTAATCTTGAATCTTGACAGGACGTGATTTGATGCATCTGTATGCTGAAAACAATCTCATTATTATTACACACTTATTCACTAACAATTTTCCAATATTTATGAGTGTGTAGGAAGATATCCCATTCAGCACTGTACTTAACGTGCTGTTGAGACACAGCCTAGGATGCGCTGGGACACATCGCCAGTGATGTAACTTGGGGTCTTCGGGCGTTTCGGGTCTTTCGCCATCAGACACCCTCACCCAGGTGAACGGCCGGGGTTGATCAGACCCCGGCTTGTGTCCCAGCAGCAATGGTCCATGGGTCACACCTCTTGATCCACAGCCATCCAGAGGCTCGCTCAGCAGCCTCTGTGGTGGTCCTGATGGCTCTTCTCTTTGCAGCCCCCATTTTGTCGTGGTGAGAGTAGGTTCTGCACAGCGAGCAGCCAGCAAAACCTCTGCACTCTGCCTCTATAGGCTCACATCGTGCCCTCCCTCCCAGGTTAGGTTCAAAGGGGGATGTGAGGGGTATATCTTTTACTCAGAGAGTCATGGATGCCTGGAATGTGTTGCTGGGTCTGGCTTTTAAGAGATGTTTGAATAGGCTCATGGATGTAAGGAAGATGGAGTGACCTGGTGTCGATAGGAGGAATTAGGGGATTTGCTTTTTAGTTGGACTGGCATGACATTGTGGGCCGAATGGCCTGTCCCTGTGCCGTACTCTTCTATGTCTGTGTCTATACTTGGCAGCTCAGATAACATCTGAGGAAAGAAGCAGAGATAATGTTTCAGATTGAAGATCTTTCATCTGAATTTCCATTTCTCTGTGTTTTTACTTCAATCAGCTTTTCCTCCCTGATTACCCAAGCACAAATAGGTCCCTTGGGGCCTAGTCATTTCCGAATCTGTCACTCTGACAGCCCGACTGTGTCACCAGTGGACCTCTAACAATTACGCTGTACCCTACAGACCCAATAACCCTGTATGTAAACTAAACTTACAAATAGCAAAAGGAGACCAGGATTCTTCGGCACATCATAAACACGAGAAACTCTGCAGATGCTGGAAATCCGAAGCAACACAGGCAAAATGCTGGAAGAACTCAGCAGGCCAGATAGCGTCCGTGGAAATGAATAAACAGTCGGCGTTTCAAGCCGAGACCCTGCTTCGGGACTGCGAATGAAGGAGGAAGACGGCAATGTAAAAAGGTACGGGGAGGGGAAGTCGACTAGCTGGAAGGTGATGGGTGAACCCAGGTGTGTGGGGAAGGACAAGGGCTGGAGAAGAAGAAATCTGACAGGAGAGGAGAGTGGACGATGGGGGAAAGGGGAGGAGGAGGGGACCCAGGGGGAAGTGATAGGCAGGTGAGAAGAGATAAAAGGCCAGAGTGGGGAATAGAGGAAGAGGGGATGGGGAGTGAAAGAAACGACTGGAAGGATAAATTGATGTTCATGCCATCAGGTTGGAGACTACCCAGATGGAATATAAGGTGTTTCTCCTCGGGTGGCCCCATCCTGGCACAAGAAGAGGCCAGGGACCGACATGTCAGAATAGGAAAGAGAATTGGAGTTAAAACGTTTGCTGGATGAAGTGGAGGTGCCCTCCGCATTACTGCCCTTCAACCATCTCTCAACTCTATTTTCCCGTAACAACATACTGAGTTAGATCAGGAACAGGCCATTCAACCTATTGAATCTGCCCCGATAAGCTAACTGGATCAAAAACATAAAATACTGTGAATATTCACCAGGGCAGTGAGTATCTGTGGAAAGAGAAGGAAACCAAGAACCTTTAAACGGATACAAGTTCCTGAGAGTTCACAGTATGGATGACCTCACCTGGTCCCTCAGTATCTCCTCTTTACGCTTTGGCTCTTGGTCGGGTCACCCACGCCAAACAGGTCAAAGGGTAGAGTTCAGACAAAGTATGATCTACTGGTCTTCCAGGTTTGGGGTTCAGCTCAGGGCTAACGACCCTGACTGGTAAAACAAAACTGTTATGGAAACAGCAATGGAGAATCTTTCTACATCTGAGTGTGATGGTATTCCTGAGTCGCCAGCCGAGACTTGTATCACTGACAGCAGTGAAACCCGAGAGGAAGCTACTGACACGATGAAGGAAGCCCTGAACGCTGCCAGAAATGGAGGACCTTCATTGCTGCCCTAAACGCCTGTGGCATACCGGGTATTATTTTGTTTTTGAATAACAAATATAGACAATTTCAAAATAATGGTGCATGATTGGATCAGCCCATGATTGAATGGCAAGGCAGACTCGATGGGCTGAATGGCCTACTTCTGCTCCTATATTTTATGGTCTTATGGAAAGTTGTCAATGGTTCAGTGGTTCCATTTAATATCAGAGAACATTTAAAGTATACTACCTGAAATTTGTATTCTCCACAGACATCTGCAAAACAGTAGAAAAAAACCGAAAGAATGAATGACAGAAATGTCAGAACCTCAAAACCCCCTCTCACTTCCATACACAAGCAGCAGCAGAAGTATTGAGCCACCCCTCCCCTGACTTGCTCCAGCAAAAGTGCCGGCCCCTCCAACCCCCACCATGCAAGCAGTAGAAAAGCCCCTAAAGAGACCCTGAAAAGAGACGTCAAAACCTACAGTCCATCTCAGCACCTTGGTATCTCAGACAGGCTCTCTCTCTCACGCCAGAGAGGGAGAGAGAGGTCACCCCTTCAACAACGAGAGTGCAGATCAGTAGCTCACTGTTCCAATGTTACAAACTTCCACGTCGCTTTTCCAAGCCCCCTAACTCAAGGACTGACGGTCCTTCAGCCTCTATTGAGAGACAGAGGGACAGGGCTTTCTCCTGGCAACCGCACACACCGTCTGCTGTCCCGCTGGTACAGTCTCCCACGGCTCTTCGGTCGGAGAGACCAGTGAGGAATTGTGTTGTCTATGCTCACCAAGGCACACGTCTTCCAGGCTATTTCTAGAGAGAGCGAAACGTCAGGCCACGCAGCCGGTCTGAAGACACTCTGCAAGTGAAGAACCATAGTTTGTTCTGCAGATCACGGACTCAGACAGAACTCTTGAAAAGAAAAGAATGACATAAAAGAAGAAGAACAAGCTGTTTCGTGGATGAACTGGAAGCAGTCACCCGTATCTGCAAAAGTTGCTGGCACCATCTTTATTAGGTACAGCGGTACACCTGCTCATTGATGCAAGTATCTAATCAGCCAATCACGAGGCAGCAATTCAATGTATAAAAGCATGCCGACGTGGCCAGGAGATCCAAGAGAGAAAAAAAACATGAACTCATCCAGTGAGCGGCAGCTCTGTGGGTGAAAACGCCTCGTTAATGCGGGAGATCAGAGGAGAACGGCCAGACTGGTTTAAGCTGACGGGAAGACGACAGTAACTCAGATAACCACACGTTACAATAATAGAGTGCAGAAGAGCGTTGCTGAACATACAACGTGTCGAACCTTGAAATGGATAGGCTACAGAAGCAGAAGTCTATGAGCATACCCTCAGTAGCCACTTCATTCGGTACAGGAGGTAGTAATAACGCGTTCACTGAGAGTATATTCTGCATTCTGTATGTTTTTACCTTCCTTTGGCACTACCTCCATGTATTTATGAATGATCTATCTGGCTAGCATACAAGCAAGATTTATCACTGTATCTTGGTACATGTGACAATAGTAAACCATCCAACCAAGAATTTATCACTAACTACTAGCCCTTATTTATTTATTGAGACACAGCGCAGAATCGGTCTTGCCAACACTGCGAGCCACGCCGCCCAGCAATCCCCTGATTTAATCCTAGCCCAATCACGGGACTACTTACAGTGGCCAATTAACCTACCAATCGGTACGCCTTTGGACTGTGGGAGGAGATTGGAGCAGCCGGAGGAAACCCACGTGGTCACGGGGAGAGCGTACAAACTCCTTACAGGCAGCAGCAGGAATTGATCTCCGGTCACCTGGACTGTAAAGTGTTGCGCTGACCGCTACGATAGCGGGCCACCCCTCCCCAGTCCCACAGATCGCCTCGGACTTCTTTCTCTTCTCTGTGCTGGCCACTTCACCGCTCCACTTTCAATCCTGCTAAGACCATAAGATATAGGAGCAGAATCAGGCTATTCAGCCCATTGAGTCTGCTCCGCCATTCCATCATGGATGAGTTATTATCTGTCTCAACCCATTCTCTTGCCTTCTCCTCATAACCTTTGACACCCTGTTTAATTCAGAGTCTATCAACCTCCACTTTAAATATACCCAATGGTACACAGCCGTCTGCGGTAATGAGTTCACACATTCACCATCCTCTGGCTAAAGAAACATAATGTTTTTCGACCCACTGATTTCTTCCAGCAGACTGTTATGATGAAGGGTTTCGGCCCGAAACGTCGTTACTACCTCCTCCCATAGATGCTGTCTGGCCTGCTGAGTTCTGCCAGCATTTTGTGTTTTTATTTATTTCCAGCATCTGCAGATTCACTCGTGTTACTTGCAGTTTATTGGTTTGAAGGAAAATAAAAGTATGTTAATTACACCTTTAACGTACATTCTCCATACTACCCCATCCACGGTCTTTACCAAATACATTTTATGATTTTCACTTCACTCACCTGTCCTAGCCCTGTTTTCAGCCATGGCTGCTTGCTGAACTCACCATCTCCCCCTGGTGGCCAGCTAAGTCACTGCACAAGGCATTCATTCTAACCGAGGCTTCCAAGTTCTTTAGCCTGCCCAAATGAAAATGAAACTGGAGTTCTCCCTTTGTGTTAAAATTTAGGCTCCTCGACTAACACGTTACTCATGAAACGCACATCAAACTAGCTTGGGAAATGTGTCACCACTCCTTCAAATCCTAACACACACCCTCCCTTCACCAGAGAATAAGAGTCACTCAGGTTTAATATCACTGGCGTATGTCGTGATTTGTCATCTTGCCACAGCAGAACATTGCAAAATATAATATAAAAACTATAAATTGCAATAAGAAGTACATATATACAGCTCGGGTGCCTAAGACTTTTGCACGGTAACGGATTGACGTTATGTATCGCACCGAAATGCTGCTGCATTAAAAAAAAATTCATGAGCTATGTGAGTGATGATAAACCTGATTCTGATCTGGGTCTCTATTGTGGACTGAGAGTGGGAAGGGGGCAAGGAGAGGGGAATCATGGTTGGGAAAAGGGGAAGGGAGAGGGGAGGAGTGGGAAGTACCAGAGAGACATTCGGTAATAATCGATAAGCCAACTATTTGGAATCAAATGACCTCTCCTTGTGTCTCAGGACTGGTAGTTTCTGTACTTGTGCCACCCCACTGCTCCCCTAACTCCTGACACTCCTCTGCCATCTGTCCCATCCCGTCCCATGGTGCTCCACCCTCACCATTCCCAACATCCTTTGCTCCCGCCAGATTTACAACCTCACTCTCCGCTCATCGTTCACATATAGAGTACTGTGCAAAAGTCTCTCTATATATAGCTAGGACTTGAACACTGTATTGTTTTTTAAAAAAAAAGAGAGGAAAAAATAGTGGGGTAGTGTTCATGGGTTCAACGGCCATTCAGTATAGGGCTGAAGAAGAAGGAATCTGATAGGAGAGGAGAGTGGACCATGAAAGACAGGGATGGAGAAGGGGCACCAGAGGGAGGTGATGAGAAAAGAAGGGGTAAGAGGGGAGACAGTATAGGGAATGGAAAAAAAGAGAATGGGAGGGTTTAGAAATTACGGTAAGTTGGAGATTCAATATTCATGGTGTCAGGTTGGCGGATGGAATATGAGGAGTTTCTCTTTCCCTCGTCGTGGAAGTAGAGGAGGCCATGGTCTGACATGTCAGAATGGGAATGGGAAGTGGAATTAAAATTGGTGGCTATCTTGAAATCGTGCCTGTTGTGGAAGACGGAGTGAAGGTGCTCGATGAATCAATCCCCCAATCAACATCGGGTCTCACAATTGTAAAGGGGAACAAAATAGTTGTTACTACAGATCCGATGCAACACAAAAAAACACACAAAAGATGAAGAACACAATAATAATTTTTAAAAATCGATTAATATATAAGATAGCTTTTATACATAGCTTTATTTTATGTCTATAAAATGACGCTAGGCTGTACATAAGATGATTAACAGGAAATGATAAAGTAGTGGTGGAGGGGTGGGTGAGGTGTTGATCAGCCTTACTGCTTTGGGAAAGGAACTGTTTTGGAGTCTGGTGGTCCTGGTGTGGCTGCTTCGTGGGACAAACAGACCAGAAGCAAGTAAACTGTTAGTGTGAATGATAAGCTGCTGGTGTAAAAGAGAGAGAGGGAACCCTGCAAGAAGTCTGATCTCTGACCAGTGAGAAGTGGCAGGGTCATCACCCTTGTTCAGTTCCAAATGGGTTTATTATTTTCATCAGCCCTGCCCTCACCCAGCCTCAGTGTTCGAGACAAGAGAGCCAATGATGCGGTGGTGTTCCCTGAGCTTGGCAATTAACTTGCAGACGTTTCGTCACCAGTCGAGGTGACATCCTCAGTGCGCAGTTGTTGGTGTTTCTCTCTGGGAGGGCTCATGTTTGTATAGTCCTCCACCCCACCCCCCCACACTTCATTCACTTGCTTGGTCCTGATTGGCTACTCCTTCAGCTGGCCTTTGAATTCTATTGGCCCTTAGGGGTTCATAGAAGGCATCAATTTCGATATGAATAAATCATACAGAAAAACACAAGGATGAGGATGAGGATGAGGATGAGGATGAGGATGAGGATGAGGGTGTCACGTTGACTGGTGAGGAAACGTCTGCAAGATAATTGCCAAGCTCAGCGAACACCACAGCATCAAACGCCTCGACACGAGCTACCAACATTCACCACCATCCCAAAGAGAGCCTGTTATTAAAATCATCCCGAAGAGGACTCGTGGTAGAAATATTTCCTGCTGCTTACAACAGAGCAAACCCTTACGCTCAATAAGCAAAAATAGATTGCTGGAACTACTCAGAAGGTAAGGCAGCAATTATGGCAAAAGGAAAGGAGTTACTGGTATAGGACAAGGCATGTTAGTATACTGAGCTAGGTCCAGCATGGGTACAACCCTCTCCACCATTGAGAATATCTTTAAGAGGCAGTGACTCTACAAGGTAGAGTCCCTCACTAAAGGCCCTCACTCTCTGGGATGTTTCCTATACAACCTCAGGAAACAAAGAGGCCCCTTTAGAACAGAGATGAGGAGGAATTTCTTCAGCCAGAGGGTGGTGAATCTGTGAAATTCTTTGCCACAGTCGGCCGTGGAAGCCATGTCATTGGGTATATTGGTTCTTGATTAGTAAGAGTGTCAAAAGTTACGGGCAGAAGGCAGGAGAATGGGGTTGAGAGATAATAAATCAGCCATGGTGGAATGACAGAAGACTCAATGGGCTGAATGGCCTAATTCTGCTGCTATGTCTTATAGTCTTAAGATATGTCCTTTTCTCGTTACTACCATTGGGGAGGAACGTAAGCTTGAAGACCCACACATAACATATTAGGAACAGCATCTTTCCCCTCCATCATTCACAGTCCCTGAACCCGCAAGCAGTACTTTGTTTCTTGCGTTTTTTTGTATGATTTATTCATTTTTGGAACTAATAATAACTTTTTATGTACTGCTACTGCAAAACAACAAACCTTATGACATATGTTGGTGATAATAAACCTGACCGATACTTTCACTGCTGAAAAGAGCCTTTCACTTCACAAATTGCTGATGTCACTGAGGATCTGGCCAATCAAGAAGAGAGGCAGGTTGAGAACTGATCGCAATGGCGATAGGATTGACTTCGACGGCACAAAACTACTGTGCTGTGCCAATGGCTTTTGGAACCGCCTGGTAAAGGAAGCCTTTGAAATAAAACTGGAGAAAAAGAATTTTAACAACAGCAAAGATCTCACTCTTAGTAAGAACTGGAATTTGATTGTAAACAAGGTGGGACAGCGGAAACCTGATTGGATGAGGACTAACCAATCAGGAGGGATGGATGACAGGGGGTATAAATACCACTGGGCTAGACATGCCCAGCGTCCTCCCTGATGAAGATGACATCGAAGTGTCTGTTAAAATACTTACCTGTACCCGGCTGGAAGCCCAAGAAGAGTTTACTCATCACATATGCCAGGAAAGAGCGAAATCCTTTTTCTTTGAACTTCCTTGTTTGAGAAGCCCTGAGACTGTGTTTGAGCAGGTCCAAGCGTAAGTGTGCGAGGGTCAACCCAGGGGCAGCATAGCCGGTGAGTTGCTGGTTGTGGAGTGTGGTATTGTGGTAAGCAAGGAGGAAGTTGGCGAGCTTCCGATTCAGTGTTCGTGTAGTGGGTTCTGCTGGCATTGCTTGCAGTGTGTTCTTTAAGCCTTGCCAGACCTCTCTGCCAAGCCATTTGTAGCTGGGTGCTATGGTGCAGATGTAATATGTCATATTCCATTTATTTTCAGGAATGATTGAAACAGCCCCGCAGCAAACTGTGATCCATTGTCGCTGACGAAGTGTTCTGGAACACCAGTCCTTGAGAAAAGCCTTCTAAAGACATCACCAGTGTGCAAGGTTGTCGCGCAGTCTATTGGGAACATTTCAGGCTTCTTTGTAGCTGCATCCACTACTACCAAGAGATTTGTGCCCATCGATGGATTGGCAAAATCCACATGCCCATTCCCGGGCAAGGACATCGACGACTCGTCGGTAGAGATCGTAAAGAGCACCAAATTTCTTGGTGTTCACCTGGTGGAGGATCTCACCTGGTCCCTCAACACCAGCTTCATAGCAAAGAAAGCCCAGCAGCATCTCTACTTTCTGCAAAGGCTGAGGAAAGTCCATCTCCCCCCACCCCCCCCATCCTCATCACATTGTACAGGGGTTGTATTGAGAGCATCCCGAGCAGCTGCATCACTGCCTGGTTCGGAAATTACACCACCTCGGATCGCAAGACCCTGCGGCAGATAGTGAGGTCAGCTGAGAAGATCATCGGGGTCTCTCTTCCCGCCATCACGGACATTTACACTACACACTGCACCCGCAAAGCAAACAGCATTATGAAGGATCCCATGCACTCCTCATATAAACTCTTCTCCCTCCTGCAGTCTGGGAAAAGGCTCGGAAGTATTCGGCCTCTCACGGCCAGACTATGTAACAGTTTCTTCCCCCAAGCTATCAGACTCCTCAATACCCGAAGCCTGGACTGACACCTTACTGCCCTACTGTCCTGTTTATTATTTAGTGTAATGCCTGCACTGTTTTTGTGCACTTTATGCAGTCCAGTGTAGGTCTGTAGTCTAGTGTAGCTTTCTCTGTGTTTTTTTTTACGTAGTTCAGTCTAGTTTTTTGTACTGTGTCATGTAACACCATGGTCCTGAAAAACGTTGTCTCATTTTTACTATGTACTGTACCAGCAGTTATGGTCGAAATGACAATAGAAGTGAATTGACTTGATTGACTTGGAGGAGGGGTGCTGCTCTAAGCTCCCTCTGGACATGACGGCAGCTCGAATAGTGCGAGGAAAGCTGCTCGATCTTCTGATCTATCCCAGCCACCAGAGGAGGCTTCGAGCCAATGCCTTCATTTTGACCACACCAAGGTGAACGGGATGTAGCTGCTCCAACACTTCAGCTCTCAGCTTGGTCAGTGCAACAACTCTCAATCCCCACCCAAGGCAAACCCAGTCAGGGGCAAGTCCATCCCTGCACCGGTAGAAATGGGGATCTGGAATTTCTGCTGCACATTCCAGCCATTATGGGTTGCCATGTGGATCTGAGATAGTGTGGGATCATTTCTGGTTCCTCCCTCTGGATCATCTCTGCCATAGTGAAATTTAAGAGACTACTAGACAGGTATATGGAGGAATTTAAGGTGGGGGGGTTATATGTGAGGCAGGGTTTGAGGGTCAGCACAGCATTGTGGGCCGAAGGGCCTGGAGTGTGCTGTGCTATGTTCTATGTTCTATAATAGGGAAACTTTTGATTTGTATTATGGAGAATATGTCAAGAGGAGTGCCCTCTTCTGTAAATTTTTCAGGTGTTTCCTTTTCCAACAGTAAATGAGACAATCCACCAGCATTTCCATTATTAGGTGCCCTCTTCAAAGTTCAAAGTAAATTTGTTATCAAAGTACATAATGTCACCATATACAACCTTGAGGTTCATTGTCTTGCGAGCATACTCAGTAAATCTGAGCAAAGCCTCAGAATAGAGGGACATCCATTTAGAAAGGAGTTGAGGAGTATTTCTTTAGCCCAAGGGTATTAAATCTGTGGAATTCATTGCCACAGGCAGGTGAGTAGGCCAAGTCGTTGGGTTTACACACGGCAGAGGTTCCTAGGTTCTTGAACAGTCAGGACATGAAAGGTTACGGGGAGAAGGCAGAAGAAAGGGGTTGAGGGGGAAAACGGATTAGCCGTGATGAAAGGTGGAGTAGACTTGATGGGCTGAATAGCCCAATTCTGCTCCTATATCTTATGGTCTTATGGTCTTTCTTAAAGTAATAGCATAATGGTTAGCGGGACACTATTACAGCTGGAGTTCAAGTCCAACGTCATCTGTAAGGGGTCTGTACGTCCTCCCCATGGAACGTGTGGGTTTCCTCCGGGTGCTCCAGTTTCCTCCCACAGTCCAAAGTCGTATTAGTTAGTAGGTTAATGGGACACTGTAAGTTGTCCCTTGATTAGATTAGGGTTAAATCGGGGGCTGCTGGGCAGTGCGTCTTGATGGGCCGGGAGGACCTATTCTACGTTTTATCTTCAAATAAATAAATAAACATTCCAATCACCAGTATCTGGCAGAGCTATCTCTAACTGTGAGAAATTAATTTTCATTAAGTATCAGCAGTAGATTTTAATTGGATTTGGCTAGGCAGAGTATGGTTTTAATGAATATTATGTCTCATTATATTAAGCCAAGGCCTAAACAGAGATTGAAACAGGTCTACAGTGATCTGTTAGCAGAAGAGTTTTGAGTACATTGCTCACTATTGCCATTGTGGAGCCTATAGTTTAGGGACAATTAGTCATTCAGGTAATGCAGCAGAAGCTTTGAATTGCAGGCAGAAAATGCTGGAGGAGCTCGGCAGGTCAGGCTGCACCTATGGTCGGGGATAAACAGTTGACGTCTTGGGGAGAGAGGACTGGAAGGAAGGGGGAAGAAGCAAGAATGAGAAGGTGGGGAGGAGAGGAAGGAGTACAGGCTGGCAGGTTTAGGTGAAACAGGTGAGGGCAGGAGGTAGGTGGGCGGAGAACCAGGGGGGGAATGAAGCCAGAAGCTGGGAGGTGATGGGGAGAAAGTAAAGAACTGAAGAAGAAGGAGGTGTAGTATGTTTAATATTTGAGTATTATTGTAAGTATATTGTTTGGATTGAGCACTCTTTGTTTACATAATCCATTGTGTGTTATATGTAAGAAGTATGTGAATGGCATACGTTATTAGGCCACCATACCATATGAGAGTGCCTCACTAAAGTAAAAGTTAAGTAAATAAGTTCCCATTTGCCCCCCCCCCTTGGTTTCCTTCTATTAAGTTACAAAACATAACAGTGGTGATGAGGAAGTTTTAAAATGAACCTGAACTTGAGATGACTACCTACCCATTGAAGCGTAGCATATTTTTCTTTGGCGGGGAGAGAGACATGCAAATTAAAATAAGACAGAAAACAAATGAAATTAGCACACAATAAGTACAGCCATTTCATAATTAGTGAGTACCAGGTGATAACAATAATAAACAAGAAAGTGTAAGTGGCTGGCTACATCAGAAAGATAGACGCATTCAATTGCACAACAGATAACTGGATGAGGTATACCGAACCAATTGAACAGTATTTTAAAGCAACTGATGAGGAACGAATGCCAGAGTTGTTGAGTGTAATAGGTGGGAAAGAAAACACTTTGCTTTGAAGCTCTAACCAAATGAGCCAAAATGAGCCTTGCTGATATTGTGAGCATAATCTAGGAACATTTAGAACCCAAACCATTACTGACTGCAGAATACTTCAGGTTTCATAAGCAGAATCAAAAGGAAGGGGGAATCCATCCAAGCATTGCCAGTTCAGCTAAGAGCTTAATGATGCACTGAGAGATCATTTAATTCATGGAATCTTACAAAAAAGTATTCAAAAATGGTTCCTAACTGAAGCACAACTCACATGTAAAAGAGCAGTTGAAATCGCTGTATCAATGGAAATAGTAGCCAGAAGCACAACTGAGTTGCAGTCGGGAATGAAAGTGAATGTGAACAAAATTACGATGTCTAAACAGGAACCAGCCTGGCCGAACAGATTGTGTTACCGTTGCGGCAGGGACTCAGATACACCAGACCAATGCAGGTTTACAGGCGCAGAAAATGCAAAAAAGTAGGACACATACAAAGAGCACGTCAAGCAGAAGTCAATAAAAGGACTGCACAAGGAAGAGAGAAAGATAAAAAGGCAAGTTGCAGTTTCATAAGGGGATCTAATCTTACTGCTGTTGAAAAAAACGGATAATGATGAGAGTGACAAACAACATGTCTGAGTAGCCTTGAGATTTGTTATGTGAAAACTAACAATAGAGGAGCAATATGGCTTACATCAGAAGTGAGCAGCAAATTGATTAACATGGAATTGGACACCGGCTTGGCTGTTCCCATCATTACACAAAATGAGTTTGAATGGGATTTCAAAAATACTGAACTGAAGCCCACAGTAATTGACCTAAGGAAGTAAACAAACCACACTGGCTTGTGGACTGGTGGGTCGTGATTGGCAGAGACAACTGCAACCTGATTGGAGATCCATCCACCACTTGCATGCCACATTCTCTGCAATAGAAAGGGCATTAAGGAAGGTGCTGGATGATGCCACAGCAGTGTTCAAGGACGGCATTGGAGAACGCAAGGGTAAGATAGTGTTAAAAAGTCCGTCTGGTTCTTTGTGCCATCTGTGATAAAGTAGCCTCTGAGCTTGCTCACGTGCAGGCTGAAGGAATTCTTTCCGATTTTGAGTGAAATGCACTGTTTGCGTTAACAACCAACGCAACCTAAGCGTCCGCTGGGGGGCAGCCCGTAAGTGTCACCAAACATGCCCACAATTCTTGGCAGAACAACACAGAGCAACAGCAGCAAAACAAGCCTTGTTCCTCTCTCCCATCTACGCACATACACAGTCTTCCAACCCCCAAGACAGTCCGCTTTCCTCGTACACACAGGTATTGGCTCTTCAACTCCCCCAGTGGACTCATAGAGATTCACAGACCCAGGGGCCCAGTGCATGGAATTCCAGATTTCCAATTTGACCTCTGGGCCTCGATCCTCGGTGTAGACACCAGTATCCATCAATCACCAAACACTGCGGTGAGAGAGATCAGTTGCAATGCAGGACTAAGAAAATGGAGGAGGCTTGATTTTCATCATCAAAATAGTTTCATTTTTTTAGAGTAGAGTGGAGTTTGGTTTAATATGCTCTCTAAAAATATAGCATCTTCAACAATGCTGGGTTCATTTAGATGCTTGGATTCCTGAACCCTTAACTCTCAGATAAATGAAAGAAATGAATGAAAGAAAACTGGGAAGGGTTAGATTGATCTTAAAGGGTTAAAGGGTTGACAGAACATAGTGGGCAGAAGGGCCTATACTGTGCAGTCCTCTTAGAAACTGTGGATTCTAACAGATAGAGAACTGAACATTTGCAGTTCTATAAATATGGATCAGCGGTTCCCAACCTTTATGGTGCCATGGACCCCTATTAATAACTGAGGGGTCCGTGAACCACAGGTTAGGAATCCCTAGTTAATGAATTATATAAGACTGATTGCAAAAATGTGGTATGTGTGTTTGTGGATCTCACAGTGGATCGACTGGGCCTCCAAGGGAAAGAAGGTTCTCTCATTTTGCGCAAAGTTCCAAATGAGCATGCTTATGTCTCAGCGGGCCCAGTACATCGAACCCACGCTGGAAGTTTCCCAGCATGCACCGCGGCTGACATCACTCAATAAAAACTTCTAATAAAAGCTGTACTTTGTTGCCGTTCTTGTTCTGTCCGTCCGTCGCAGTTTACAGATGAGTAAAATCCTGGTGAAATCCTTGGTGCCCAGACAAGATTACATTACAACCATCAGGATCCTGAACCGGCGTGGATAACTTCACTCACCCCAACACTGAATTGACTCCACAAACTATGGACTCACTTTCAAGGACTTGACAACTCATGTCCTGAGCATTATTTATTTACTAGACAACGGGGTGACCTGTTGGGGCACCCTTTGAGAGAAAGGTAGTGAAGTCTAATGTGACCAGAATGAACATTAAATTTTCCTTAATGCTATTGGTATTGCTTTGTTTTGGAAATTGAAGAAAAACCAGTTTATTAAAGAAAGAAGATGCGTAGCAAGGCAAATACAGCTCCTCCTCGTTTAACGAAGGACACTTCTGATGGCAACATTTCTGGTTGATCTGCCACCCTTGTGCCTCTCATTGTCATTCTGGAGATGTGCAGTCCTTTCATGCGCCGTCTCTTCATCTCTTCTGCTGTTCGTTCTTTGTCTCTGATCTTGGAGACGTGCATTTCTCAGCTCCTTTGTCTCTTCCTCTCTCCTCCTCCTGTGCCCGTTGTTGTCATTCTGGAGACGTGCATGCCTCTCCTCCTCTGTCTCTTCTTCTCTCATCCTTTTTGTCCTGACACTTTGATCCTGCAGTCGTGTGGCCCTGGCCTCATCCGATTCTTGTTCTCTCCCTCTCCTTGCCGCTTCCCAACAACGTTTGATGTCATCGTTTGACCATAATGTCCCCCTTCTCTTTCCACGTGGCATAATTAGGCTGACCATATATTTTTACCCTAATGCTGGATGGAAGATACGAAGCAGTAATGCCAAAGGAAGCTGATTATTCTTGATGATGTGGTTGGCGCTCTCCTAAATGGACGTGATATAGTCAGCGCTGTCCTTCGACTGCAGCAAAGGGTTTTATGGGTGTCTCAAAGTACGTCATTACGGGTTATGGGATGTTATGTCATGCTTAAATTTAGAGAAGATCCGATGTTCAGTTTTTGAATCTAGTGAAGACTTTTACACATTGTGGGGACCATTTTTGAGTTATTTTTAAAAATTTTGATTTGTTGTAAAAGTACATATGGTGGCTAATAATATATTTTATTATATGATAAGGGTTTTTTTTTCCTTTTTTGCTTTTCCTAACAGTTCTGACTTTGGTAGTGGGTTTAGATTTTTTTTTCTGTGTAATAAAATTATTATATTTCAATATTACAATTTCATTTAATTTTTATGAATACAGGGTTTTGTGATTGTAACTGTATTTTTAATACCATGTATTTGGTACTTTTTTTTGGACTTATAATATATATCTTCTGGTATTCCTTTATGCAGAAACTAATAAAAATATTGAAAGGGAAGTACGTCATTACAGTAAGATTTAATGATCTCTTATTGATCGGTGGCAGTTAGATCTGTCCCAATCCTGCACATGCTGATGGTGATATGTGACCGCTTGAAATAGAGCTGCGCTGCCCTTTTGCTCCAGTTGGTGGCGCTGCTGAGGCTGGCCGTGCATATGTGTCGTGGTGTCGCGTCACGATTTCCATGATGGCGGATCAGCGCTTGGGTGAAAGCCAGCCTGTTGATTTTTGCGAATGAGCAATTTTATACGAATATATAACCCTGAACTTTGCCTGCATTCTGGAAGTTACCAAATTTGAAGTCGATTTAGCCAAAAAAAGTGCCGCTATAATGCACCGTTTGCGCTAATTGGAGGTCACAGACAGATAGACAGAGCGTGAGACTTTTAGTAGTATATAGATAAATGGGCTAAAAATTCTATATCTAAATGCACGGTGTCAGAAATAAGGCGGATCAGCTTGAAGCCCAGGTGCGAATGGGTAACTATGAAGTTGTTGGGATAACGGAGACATGGCTGCAAGGGGTTGGTAAGTTGGTAAGGAATGAGATTCAGTCCTTTGCAAAGGGGGACATAGGGTCAGGAGAAGTAGAGTCTGTGTGGATAGAATTGAGGAACAGTAAGGGCAAAAGGACCCAAATGGGTGTTGTCTACAGGCCACCAAACAGTAGCATGGATATTGGGTGCAAGTTGAATAGGGAGTTAACATTGGCATGTGGCAAAGGTAATGTCACAGTAGTTATGGGGGATTTCAACGTGCAGGTGAACTGGGAGAATCAGGTTGGTGCTGGACCACAGGATAGGGAGTTTGTAGAGTGCCTACGGGATGCATTCTTGGAACAGCTTGTACGAGAGCCGACCAGGGACAAGACTATTCTGGATTTAGTGTTATGTAATGAACAGGATTTGATAATCGATCTTGCAGTAAGGGAGCCATTAGGAGGTAGTGATCATAATATGATAAGTTTTTATCTGCAATTTGAGAAGGATATGGGCAGCTCGGAGGTGTCAGTGTTGCAGTTGAACAGGGGAAACTATGGAGCCATGAGGGAGGAGCTGGCCAAAGTTAACTGGACGGATAGCCTAGCAGAAAAGACAGTGGAACAGCAATGGCAGGTATTCTTGGGAATAATGCACAAGGTGCAAAATCAGTTCATCCCCCGGAGAAGGAAGAATTCAAAGGGGGGAAAGGGGCCACAGTGGTTGACAAAGGAAGTCAGAGATTGCATAGCATTAAAAAAAAGGAAGTATGACAGAGCTAAGGTGAGTGCGAGGACAGATGATTGGGAAGTTTTTAAGGAACAACAGAACTTAACTAAAAAGACAATACGGGGAGAAAAAATGAGGTACGAACGCAAGCTAGCCAGGAATATAAAGGAAAATAACAAAAGCTTTTTTAGGTATGTGAAGAGAAAGAAGATAGTTAAGAACAATGTTGGGCCCTTGAAGAATGAATTGGGTGAAATTGTTATGGGAAACAGAGAAATGGCAGAAGAATTTAATGAGTACTTTAGATCTGTTTTCACTAAGGAAGACACAAGCAATCTCCCAGATGTATGGATGGGCCAAGGACATAGGGTAACAGAGGAAATGAAACAGATTGACGTTAGGAAGGAAATGGTGATGAGAAGACTGATGGGACTGAAGGCTGACAAATCCCCAGGTCCAGATGGTCTGCATTCTAGGGTACTAAAGGAGGTGGCTCTGGAAATTGCAGATGCATTGGTAATCATTTTCCAGTGTTCCTTAGATTCAGGATCAGTTCCTGAGGATTGGAGAATGGCTAAAGTAACCCCACTTTTTAAGAAAGGAGGGTGGGAAAAAACAGAGAACTATCGACCTGTCAGCCTGACATCGGTGGTGGAGAAGATGCTAGAGTCCATTATTAAGGATGAAATAGTGGCATATCTAGATAGCAGTGATAGGATTGGGCCGAGCCAGCATGGATTTACCAAGGGTAAATCACGCTTGACTAATCTGTTGGAGTTTTTCGAGAATGTAACCAGGAAGTTAGATGGGGGAGATCCAGTGGATGTAGTGTACCTCGATTTTCAGAAGGCATTTGATAAGGTCCCACATAGGAGATTGGTGGGTAAAATCAAAGCTCAGGGCATCGGGGGGAAGACATTGACATGGATAGAAAACTGGTTGGCAGATAGAAAGCAAAGGGTAGCGGTGAATGGGTGTTTCTCGGAATGGCAGGTGGTGACTAGTGGGGTGCCACAGGGCTCGGTATTGGGACCACAGCTGTTTACAATTTATGTCAACGATTTGGATGAAGGCATTGAAAATAACATCAGCAAATTTGCTGATGATAACTAAGCTGGGTGGCAGTGTGACATGTGATGAGGATGTTAGGAGAATTCAGGGTGACTTGGATAGGCTGCATGAGTGGGCAGATACTTGGCAGATGGCATTTAATGTGAATAAGTGTGAGGTTATCCACTTTGGGAGTAAGAACAGGAAGGCAGATTATTATCTGAACGGTGTAGAGTTAGGTAAGGGAGAAATACAAAGAGATCTAGGAGTCCTTGTTCATCAGTCACTGAAGGTGAATGAGCAAGTGCAGCAGGCAGTGAAGAAGGCTAATGGAATGTTGACCTTTATTACAAAGGGAACTGAGTACAAGAGCAAGGAAATCCTCTTGCATTTGTACAGAGCCCTAGTGAGACCACACCTGGAGTATTGTGTACAGTTTTGGTCTCCAGGGTTAAGGAAGGACTGTAGAGGAAGTGCAGCGTAGATTCACGAGGTTAATTCCTGGGATGTCTGGACTGTCTTACGCAGAGAAGTTAGAGAGACTGGGCTTGTACACGCTGGAATTAAGGAGATTGAGAGGGGATCTGATTGAAACATATAAGATTATTAAGGGATTGGACAAGATAGAGGCAGGAAATATGTTCCAGATGCTGGGAGAGTCCAGTACCAGAGGGCATGGTTTGAGAATAAGGGGTAGGTCATTTAGGACAGAGTTAAGGAAAAACTTCTTCTCCCAGAGAGTTGTGGGGGTCTGGAATGCACTGCCTCGGAAGGTAGTGGAGGCCAATTCTCTGGATGCTTTCAAGAAGGAGCTAGATAGGTATCTTATGGATAGGGGAATCAAGGGATATGGGGACAAGGCAGGAACCGGGTATTGATAGGAATTGATCAGCCATGATCTCAAAATGGCGGTGCAGGCTCGAAGGGCCGAATGGTCTACTTCTGCACCTATTGTCTATTGTCTATTGTCTATAATTATCGAGATACAGTGCCAACTAGGTCTTTCCAGCCCTTCAAGATACCCCACCCAGCAACCCCCTGATTTAACCCTAGCCGAATCACAAGACAATTTACAATGACGAATTAACCTATTAATCAGTACTTCTTTGGACTGTGGGAGGAAACTGGAGCACCCTGAGGAAACTCACATGGTCATGGAGAGAACATACAAACTCCTTACAGGCAGTTCCAGGAAATGGACCTGGGTCGCTGGTACTGGAAAGCGTTGTGCTAACCATACGCTACCGAATTATTATTATTTTTATTTGTATTTGCGCAGTTGGTCTTCTTCTGCACCTTAGTTTTTTTTTGCCAGTCTTTGTGTGTAGTTTTCATTAATTCTGTTGTATTTCTTTGTTCTATTCTGAATACCCACAAAAAATGAATCTCAGGGTTGTAGATGGTGGCATAAATGTTCTTTGATAGTAAACTTACTTTGAACTTTTAAACTTTGAAGATTGGAAAGAAGGAGGGGATATTGAAACAGGAATGAGGTCAGATTTAAGAACTGAATGAAAGAAGGTGTAAGAACATAGACGATAGAGCAGTATACAGGCCATTCAGCCCGCAATGTTGTGCCAACCCTTTAGCCTATTCTAAGGTCAATCCAACACTTCCATCCCACATAACTTTCCATTTTTCTTTCACCCATATGTCTGTCTAAGAATCTCTTAAATGTCCATAATTTATCTGCCTCTACCAGCACATTCCATCACCTACTATTCTGGGTGAAAAAAAACCTACTTCTGACATTGAGAATGTGAAGAGGGTAAGGGGTACATGTAGAAAGGGTGGGTGAGGGGTAAGTGTAGCAAAATATGTAGACAGGACCAGGGAGAGGATACGTCATTGGGGAAGTGTAGTAGGACAGGGAAGAGGTTGCTAAAATAAGGTTCCAGACAGCATGTGGCAACCACAAAGAAAAGGAACCTTGCGACCACAAGACAATGTGTTCGGCAAAGTATTTTGAGCTATATACCTATTTCGAGTGTTTTGCGTGCGTCCATACCCATTCCAAGTATTACGCTTGTGTCTATGCTTATTCCGAGTATTTTGCGTGCTTAGCTATGCAATAGCCAATCAATTGATGAATTTGAATCGGTAACCATATTTGCGAATGTAGTACCCTGCTTTTGGGTATAAGTACGACCTTTGTAAACCAACAAATTGGGAGTTGGCTACCTTACGCCTGATGTGTGTGGGGCTCCGAACTCCTCTCTGAATAAAAACCGTTTCAGAGGTAATTTCGTGTCTCTGGTGTTTTTCCTCAACTGAGCAGGTTAATAATTTCAGGTTGACAACATCCCACCCCACCCCTATGCTTTCTTCCAATCACCTTAAAATTTTCTCCCTTTGTATTACCCATTTCTGCTCTGGGAAAACTTCTCTGGCTTTCCTCTCCAGTTACTCCTGTTATCATCTTACACACCCCTATCTATTCTCCTCTCCGCCTCCTTCACTCCAAAGAGAAAAGTGCTAGCTCTCTCATCCTATCCTTGTGTGCCACGCTCTCTAATCCAGGCACCATCCAGGTTAACCTCCTCTTCATCCTCTCTAAAGCTTCCACATCCTTCCCATGATGAGGGGGTGGGGCAGCAGCTGAAAGGTAGAGGAGATCAAGGACATAATAGCACAGCTCGTGAGCCTGGTCACGGCGGGTGGCTGGGAATATTGGACAGAGATAGTGCTTACAAGAGCACCCATTGGGGAACTGAGAAATTGACATCATCTCTGTGTCTGTGTGGAGGTGAGGGTGTAACAGAGAAAGGCATCATTTCCGGACTATCAACATTCCTTCAAACCACAGGCTCCTTCCTTCCACTTCGCCAACTTACTTCCATTGCTCTATTGATGACTGTGTGGCCAGGCACAGCTCAAACGCTATCTATAAATCTGCCACAGACACAATTGTTGTTGGCCAGAATCTCAGATGGTGATGAGGAGGAATAAGGTAGATCAGCTGGCTGAGTGGTGTCACCACAACAACCTTGCACTCAGTGTCGGTGAGACTAAAGAATTAACTGTGGAATTCAGGAGAACAGACACCAGTCCTTATTGAGGGGTCAGCAGCTTTGAGCATCAACATCTCTGAAGATCTATCCTTGGGCCAATATATTGATTCAATTACTGAGAAGACGTGCCAGCAGGTACATGTCGGTAGCACTTGAGATTTGATAGATCACCAAAGACTTGAGTGAACTGCTACAGATGTGTTGTGGTCTAACTAGTTGTACCCCCCATCTGGTACGCACAGGATGGGAAAAGTTGTAAACTCAGCCAGCTCCATCAGGGGCACGAGCCTCCCCATCATCGAGGACATTTTGAGAAGGCGATGCGTCAAAAAGGCTGCAGTCTTCATTCAAGGACCCTAACCATCCAGGGCATGCCCTCTTCTCATTGGTGCCATCGTGGAGAAGGTGTAGGACCCTGAAGACACACACTCAGGGTTTTTAGGAACAGCTTCTTCCCCTCTGCTGTCAAATTTCTGAACAATGAACCCATGAGCACCACCTCACTCTTATTCTCTTTCTTTTTGCATTGCTTGTTCATTTTTTATATTCTTATTGTAAATTATAGTAACTCTTTCATGTATTGCACAGTAGAGCTGCACCAAACAAACGACATAAGGCAATAAAACTGATTCTGATTCTGAGAACACGTCTCTGGAGTTGGCTATAGCTGCTTTATGACTGGGCTGATCGGAAACGTCCCAGGGGAGTCCACTCGCTGGCTGGTCAACCCATGGTGCAGGGCATTCAGGAGGCTGCATTTCCTCTGTCGAAGAAAATCGATTTTTGTTTTATTCATTTCAAGGAGATAGGCATCTCTGGCAAGTCTAGCAGTTAATCCTTGTCACCCTTGATTACCCTTGGGAAGGTGCTGGAGCCTTAGTCCTGTATAATTCAACGAATAACGACCTTGTGAGCATTGAACAGAGTAGCAAACCTTGTATATATTCCAGAGAATTCAAATCCTGGTAGCTTGAAGAGAACAGGGTCTCTAACATACATATAAGGGAAGAATAAGTAAGATGGCTGGGACTGTTTAGCCTGGAGGCAAGGAGGCTGAAGGCCGGCCTTAAAGTTCTTTTCAAGTTTAATTATTCAAAACACATTACCAACAGCACAGCACATAGCACAAATGGCACATATGGTTTCGATTTCAGAAAAGCATATAGTCACAAAGAAAATTATAATGTAGCCCAAGTCCCTAAGTGACATGACTCTAGATTTATGGTAAGTTGGACTGGTCCAGCTTGTTCTTCCGCCAAAGTCAACACTGGAGAGCAGCACCAAGTGAACACCAGAGGGCAGCACTGAACGAACACTGGAGAGCAGCACCAAGTGAACACCAGAGGGCAGCACTGAGCGAACACTGGAGAGCAGCACCAAGTGAACACCAGAGGGCAGCACTGAGCGAACACTGGAGAGCAGCACCAAGTGAACACCAGAGGGCAGCACTGAGCGAACACTGGAGAGCAGCACCAAGTGAACACCAGAGGGCAGCACTGAGCAAACACTGGAGAGCAGCACCAAGAGAACACCAGAGGGCAGCACTGAGCAAACACTGGAGAGCAGCACCAAGTGAACACCAGAGGGCAGCACTGAGCAAACACTGGAGAGCAGCACCAAGTGAACACCAGAGGGCAGCACTGAGCAAACACTGGAGAGCAGCACCAAGTGAACACCCGAGGGCAGCACTGAGCAAACACTGGAGAGCAGCACCAAGAGAACACCAGAGGGCAGCACTGAGCAAACACTGGAGAGCAGCACCAAGTGAACACCAGAGGGCAGCACTGAGCGAACACTGGAGAGCAGCACTAAGTGAACACCAGAGGGCAGCACTGAGCGAACACTAGAGGGCAACAGCAATGGGAGGGCCAGTCCCCAAGCCACTATGGATCCCAGCATGGCCGACAGAGGTTCTCCCACACCACTTCAGTGTCTCCTCTCCTGGTCGGCTACAACAAATGAACCCAGGGCTGCCAGAGGATAAGGTTAGCTTCAGATAAAATTAACCTTTTTTATCACATGCACATCAAAACATGCAACAAAATGAGTCATTTGTGTCATATCAAATCAGCAAGGATTATGCTAGGTAGCCTGCAATTGACTCCAGGCTTAAGCACCAACATAGTATGCCCACAACTCACTAACCATAACTGTTCATCTATGGAATATATGAAACCAGAGCATGTTGAGGAAACCCAAGGAGTCACAGGGAGAACATACAAACTCCTCACAGGCAGCGGCTGAATTTAAGCCCTAATCTTAAAGGCCCTCACTCTAATAACCGTATGCTTACCGTTACACTACTGGGCCATCCCGATTTACCCTTTCTCAGTTCCCAAAGGAAGCTGGAGATGTGGGTACAATTGCAATGTTTAAAAAGATATTGGACAGGTACATTGTGAGCTACTGAGTTCAAAAGTCAGGAGGTTAGGTTGCAACTTTACAGAACTCTGGTTCGGCCAGGTCTGGAGTATTGCACACAGTTCTGGTTGCCCCACTGTAGGAAGGATTTGAGGCTTTGGAGAGGGCGCAGAAGAGGTTTACCGGGATGCTGCCTGGTTTAGAGGGGATGTGCTATCATGAGAGTCTGGACAAACCTGGGCTGTTTTCTTGGGAATGGCAGAGGCTGAGGAGAGATCTGATAGAGGTTAATAAGGTTATGAGAGGCAAAGACAGGGAGGATCGTTCTCCCAGGGTTCTAGAGGGCATGCACTGAGGGTGAGAGGGGGTAGGTTTTTCACTCAGAGTGGTGGATGCCTGGAATGCACTGACTGGTATGGTGGTAGAGGCAGATATATTCGAGGCTTTTAAGAGGCGTTTAGATAGGACTGCGAGGAAGATGGATGGATTTGGACATTGTGGAGGTAGGAGGGATTTGTTTTTTTTGGAGGATTTGATTTACTTTTTAGCTGTTTCAGCACAACGTTGTAGGCTGGAGGGCCTGCTGTACTGTTCTGTGTTCTATATGGATCAGAAAGATTTGGTGCAGGAGGTTCAACCTTTCTTTTTATGCCATGGGCAAGTACCATCAAGCAAAGGGTTCGTGGACCCCAGGTTGGGAACCCCAGATTTCCAGTAGCCAAAGGCAGCTTGGACATTCTGGTCAGAATGGCCGTGTTTGGCCAGAAGGTCTGCTTGTGTTCTGTGCAACTGTCTCGAATGTCGGTGCAGCCCTTCCCTCCATGACTCTATCTACACTCCTCGCTGCCTCGGTCCCCCCCACCCACCCCAGACATTCTCTCTTCTCCCCCCTCCTATCAGAAGGAAGATTCAAAAGTCTGAAAGCAGGTACCACCAGGCTCAAAAACAGCCTCTACCCCACTGTTATCAGACTCTGAATGGATCTCTTGTACGATAAGGTGGATTTGTGACCCCACAATCTACCTCGTTGTGATCTTGCACTTTGTTGTTTCCCTGCACTGCCCTTTCCCGACAGCTGTTACACTCTGTTCTGCATCGATACCGTTTTCCTTTGTTCTACCTCACGGTGTAACAATCTGATCTGTATGAACAGTGTGTAAGACAAGCCTTTCACTGTATCTCGGTGACAACACCATTGTGGTCGGGGGCAGTTTTCTGGGGTTTGGACTCTCTACTGATGAAGGCACGGTGAGCTAACCGGTCATCAGGGTCAAGGTGTTAAAGGGCTTCCTCTTCTTCCCTGGACTAAGCAATCTGTTCCTAAACTTTAAAAAAAAAACAAAGATGCGTGCTACTGAGGAAGGCAGACCATCAGGCTCCTGAACCAGTGTGAACAACTTCACTCACCTCAACACTCAAGTGATTCCACAAACTGTGGACTCACGACCAAGGACTCTACAAACTCATGTTCTCTGTATTTTTGTTTGTGCTTTAGTGTGCACAATCTGTCTTCTTTTGTGTGTTGGTTACTTGTCAGTCTTTGGGTGTAGTTTTCCATTGATTCCCTGTTTGCCCACGAATGCCTGCAGGAAAATGAATCTCAGGGTGGTATATGGTGACACGTCCCGTCAGTGCAACCATCCGTTAGCTGTGCAGAGATTTACAAGGATTTTGCCTGGATTGGAGGGCGTACCTTATGAGAATAGGTTGAGTGAACTCGGCCTTTTCTCCTTGGAGCGACGGAGGATGAGAGGTGACCTGAGAGAGGTGTATAAGACGATGACAGGCATTGATCATGTGGATAGTCAGAGGTTTTTTTCCTGAAATGGCTAACACGAGGGGGCATAGTTTTAAGGTGCTTGGAAGAAGGTCTGAGGGGATGTCAGGGGTAAGTTTTTCCACACAGAGAGTGGTGTGCGCGTGGAATGCACTGCCAGCAACCGGGGTGGAGGCGGATACAGTAGGGTCAAAGGTACATGGAGCTTAGGAAAATAGAGAGTAGGAAAATTCTAGACAGAGTAGGCAACGTGATCAGCACAGCATTGTGCGCTGAAGGACCTGTAATGTGCTGTAGATGTCTAAAAAAAAATCCGTGCTTTGATAGTAAATTTGGACGTTGAAACAGAGAGCAGTTCTGCTGAATGCTAATGCACAGGGTGAACACATTCAGGCATTCTGTGCAAGAGTCCGTCAAAGGTCACAGTTCCATCTTACGCACACCTCATTTATGTTAAAGAGAGATATCTTTTCCTGTTGTATTTGTGGTCCAAAGTGTTAAAATGCCCAGTAAATCTCCCGGCCTTTGCTAATTCTGCTGCAGCTGTGTTGGGGATTATTCAAAGTACATCTATTATCAGCATACACATATGTTGCCGTATACGCCGGCCGGTGGTGTAGTGGTAGCAGCACTGGACCTCAAGGCGAGTGGTCCCCGGTTCAAATCTGGCCCGCTCCTTGCACACTTCCCATCCGTGCTGGGTCGAGCATCGAGCTAGCGACTCAGCCTTGTAAAATAACAGAGAAAATGCTAAAAAAAAACCCGGCAAGGTTTTCGCCCAATGAGGAATAACAAGGTGCAGAGAGGAATAATAATATGTTACCATATACTGCCTTGGGATTCACTTTCTTGCAATCATTCATAGCAGAACAATGAAATACAATAGAATCAATGGAAAAGTACACACCAACAAAGACTGACAAACAAGCAACGTGCAGAAGGAGACGAACTGTGCAAACACAAAGAAAGTAAATATATCATACTGAGAAATTCAATGTGAACCAGCTCCTGTGGGCAGAGACCTTTGCCTGCTTTCCCTTCTTCACTCTGACAGCGTTAGCTTGCAGGCAGGGAATAGTGAGAGGTTTAGAGATTCTAAGAAGGGATAACATGCCACGGGGAGAAGCAGTAACAGACAGCCACGGCTCTGGAGAGCAGTGAACCCTGTCCTTGCGTTAGCAGAGTCATCCCATGGCATTTTATAGGACTTCTGTGCACTGAGAGGTGATGAGCAGAGTGGGAAACATGTTGGCCCAGTCTTTCAGCTCGTGGCAAACACTGAAACAAGGTCCTCAACTTGTTGCCAGGGCATGAGGGGCTGGAGTCATAGCTGAGACTTTATTTCTTGGAGTTTATGAGACTGAGAGACAATCTTATAAGACCATAAGATATAGGAACAGAATTAGGTCATCTGACCCATTGAATCTGCTCTGCATTTCATCATGGCTGATTCATTTTCCCTCTCAGCCCCAGTCTCCTGCCTTCACCCCCTATCTCTTCCTACCCTGACTAATCAACAATCTGCCTTAAATGACTTGGCCTCCACAGTGACTTGTGGCAACATATTCCACAGGTTAAAGAAATCCCTCCTCAACTTCGTTCTAAAAGGACGCCCCTCTATTCTGAGGCTGTGTCCTCTGGTCTTAGGCTTCCCCCACCACAGGAAACATCCTCTCCACATCCACTCTATCAACATGCGATAGGATTCAGTGAGGTCACCCCTCATTCTTCTGAATTCCAGTGAATAGAGGCCCAGAACCATCAAACGCTCCTCATATGACAAGCCTTTCAATCCTGGAATCATTTTCATGAACCTCCTTTGAACCCTCTCCAATGTCAGCACATCCTTTCTTAGATAACGGGTGCTAAACTGCTCCCAATACTCCAAGTGAGACTTCACCAGTGCTTTATAAAGTTTCAACAATACATCCTTCCTTTTATAGAGGTAACTGTAATTTTACAGTTGAATAATTGTTAATATACACATTATTCCATATCTGTACATCAAACTTTATTTTTATATAACTATTTATTCTGTGTATTTTTGTTGCGTGTAGTGCCAACGTACCACAAGGACTTCCCAGTTCATGGAATTCAAAGTTCCAAGTTAATTTATTATCAGAGTACATACATGTCACCATATACTACCATGGAATTCAATTCCTTGTGGGCATTCACAGTAGAACAAAGAAATACAATAGAATCAATGAAAAACTACACACAAGCTCTGACCAACAACCAATGCGTAAGGGCCTCAGGACTCACACCACCAGGTTCAGGAACTGTTACAACCCCTCAACCATCAGGTGCTTGAACAAAAGGGGATAACTACGCTCACTTGCCCATCCATTGAGACGTTCCCACAACCAGTGATCTCACTTTAAGGACTCTTTATCTCATTATCTCATGTTCTCATTATTTATTGCTACATGTATTTATTTATATTTGCATTTGCACAGTTTGTTGTCTTCTGCACTCTGGTTGATCTTTCATTGATCCTCTTAGAGTTACTATTCTATAGATTTACTGAGTAAATCTACAGAAGGAAAATAAATTTCAGGGTTGTGTATGGTGACATATATGTACTCTGATAATAAATTTACTTGGAAAACAAACCGTGCAAATACAATCAATCAATCAATCAAAAATGGGTGGATGAATGAATGAATGAATGAATGAATGAATGAATAAATAAATAAATAAATAAATAATATGTAGAATATAAGTTGTAGAATCTTTGAAAGTGAGTCCATCGGTTGTGGAATCAGTTCAGTGTCAGGGTGAGTAACGTTATCCACTCTGGTTCAGGAGCCTGGTGGCTGAGGGGCAATAACTGTTCCTGAACTTGGTGGTGTGGGACCAAAGGCTCCTGTAGCTCCTTCCCAATGGCAGCAGTGAGCAGAGAGCTTGCAATGGATGGTGGGGGTCCTTGATGACATTGCCAAATCTATAAATGCATATGGTGAATAAAATTGATCCTTGATCCAAAGTTCAAAGTAAATTCATTATCAAAGTACATATATGTCATCCAGCGATTCATTTTCTTGTGGGCATATTCTATAAATCCATAATGGATTTTAATAACCATAACAGAATAATGAAAGAGCACAGAATCCATAAAATCATAAGGGCCATCAATATGGTGAATGTATGCAGTCTTTTTCTCCTAGGACTGTGGAATGAGGAACTAAAGGGCCTAATTTGTTTAAGGTGGGAGAGGAGAGATTGGACAGGAACCCGAGGGGTAAGTTTTTCATTTATGGAATGCTCTGCCAGAGCAAGTTGTTGGGTCAGGTACATTAACAACATTTATAAGGTACTTGGGCAGCTACAGTGAGGTTGAAAGGCATGTGGGCCACTTACTTAACTTAAGCCCATCACCTCGATTGGAGTATAAGTCGCCGACAGCAGCTCGCCAGATTTCTCAGTCCTGGCCAGTCCCTCAAGTTGCCTCAGGTGTAGCCCCTCCGCGAAAACCCCTCCTCTTCCAGGGATAATGTTTCCAGGGCTTCTGTTGCCGTTTTCATAGCTCTGGGCTTTTACGGAATGGGGTTGCTAGCCCCATGCCCAAATCTCCTCTTTTCGTAGTCCATGGCAGAGTTGGATTTGATCCAAATGTGGGAAATTTGGATGAGCTTAGATGGGAAAACTTGGTCAGCGTGGACCAGTTGGGTGGAAGGTTCTGCTTCTGTGGTGAGGGATTCCACGTCTCTGACTCTGGCTTCAGTCACCTCAGGAAGGCTGAAATGCCACAGAGCGTGAAGACAAAGGAAGCTGGACTGCAAAGACAGAACACCGAAACAACTCAGCAAGTCCTGACGCGGGGTCTCGGCTTGAGGCCTCATCTTACATCCTTTGCCTCCTCAGGTGCTGTTCCTTTCCTTCCGGCATCTCTTCATTGTGTTTCAAACATTAAAGTGGCTGCCTCACCCTTGCAGAGTTGTCTCATGTCAGTGTTAATTCAAGCTTTGATTAGTAACTAAAACAAAGAAAATGTCCACCGCAAACACACCGGTGCAATTCTCCACTGCCATCATAGCGAGCATCCTCACATCAGCCGTCACATTCTGGTTTGGTGCAGTGTCCTCTTGTGATGTGCAAGAACTGTCTGGTCAGCAAGAGAAGGTCCACAATTATAGAGTCATAGAACACTATAGCGCTAAAAACAGGCCCTTCAGTCCATCTAATCCATACTAAACTATTATTCTGCCTAGTCCCAACTACCTGCACCTAAATCTCTATACTTGTCCCATCCATTTGCCTATCCAAAATTCTCCTAAGTGTTGGAATCGAACCCACATCCACTGCATCCGCTGGCAGTTCAGTCCACCCTCTGAGTGAAGAAGTTCCCATTCATGTTCCCTTTAAACTTTGCACCTTTCATCTTAAACCCACAACCTCCAGTGGGAAAAGATGTATGTTTAGAGGATGCAGGTTTAAGGTGAGAGGGGAAAGCTGTGAGAGACATTAGGGACAAAATCTTCAGACGGGAGGTGGTGCATATATGGAATGAGCTGCCAGAGGATGTGATTGGTGCAGGTGAAATAATAACACATAAAGCACACCTGGACAGGTGCATGAAAAGGAGAGACTTAGAAAGATATGGGCCAAACATGGAAAAATAGAACTAGCTCAGGTGGATATTTTGGTTGCCATGGATAAGTTGGGCTGCATTCTCTGAGTCATTGAGCCATAGAAAAGCACAGCAGTGAAATAGGCCCTTCAGCCCATCTAGTCTATGCTGAACCATTTAAGAGCTTCCACAGGTTTTTAAGAAAAAAGTAGCCTACGTAAATGCTGGTTCCTAAGAGGCCGAGATAGAGGAATTAATCATGGGAAGTGGAGAAATGGCAGAGGTTATGAACACTTGTTTTTGGATCGATCGTCACACTGGAAGACATGAAAATCATTGTAATTAGAATATTTAATCAATGGCTGTGGTGAGAGAATTTCATGAGACAAAAGTACAAGGCAGACTAAAGTGACTAAAAGGTGACATTGTTGGCCTTGACAACCTGCATCTAGGATCTTATAGGAAGTGGCTCTGGAAGTGATGGATCCATTGTTTGGAACTTACCAAAATTCCTTGGATTCTGGAGATGTCACGGAGGCACTGGGAGATCCAAATATTCTATTCAAGTAAGTGAGACAGAAATCAGAAAACTGTGGGCCAGTCCCACTAACAATCACCGATGAATGAGTTAGCAGTGGGTTGAACACACAGCCCTGGGGGGCACCAGTGCTCAGCGTGATGGAGCTTGAGATGTTGCTACCAACTCGGACTGACTGGGGTCCTTCTGTCAAGAAGTCCAAGATCCGGTTATAGAGAGGGGTGTTGACAGACAGACAGACAGACATACTTTATTGATCCCGAGGGAAATTGGGTTTCCTTACAGCTATGACTTCCTATGACGCTCAGTGTTACAGTTCGGTGGAATGAGTTTCTGGCTGAATGTACTCCTGTGCCTAACCAGTACATTATGGAGTGGATGGGAGTCATTGTCCAAGATGGCATGCAACTTGGACAGCATCCTCTTTTCAGACACTATCATCAGAGAGTCCAGTTCCACCCCCACAATATCACTGGCCTTACGAATGAGTTTGTTGATTCTGTTGGTGTCTGCTACCCTCAGCCTGCTGCCCCAGCACACAACAACAAACATGATAGCACTGGCCACCACAGACTCGTAGAACATCCTCAGCATCATCCGGCAGATGTTAAAAGACCTCAGTCTCCTCAGGAAATAGAGACGGCTCTGACCCTCCTTGTAGACAGCCTCAGTGTTCTTTGACCAGTCCAGTTTATTGTCTATTTGTATCCCCAGGTATTTGTAATCCTCCACCATGTCCACACTGACCCTTGGGATGGAAACAGGGGTCACCAGTGCCTTAGCCCTCCTCAGGTCCACCACCAGCTCCTTAGTCTTTTTCACATTAAGCTGCAGATGATTCTGCTCGCACCATGTGACAAAGTTTCCCACCGTAGCCTTGTACTCAGCCTCATCTCCCTTGCTGATGCATCCAACTATGGCAGAGTCATCAGAAAACTTCTGAAGATGGCAAGACTCTGTGTTGTAGTTGAAGTCCGAGGTGTAGATGGTGAAGAGAAAGGGAGACAGGACAGTCCCCTGTGGAGCCCCAGTGCTGCTGACCACTCTGTCTGACACACAGTGTTGCAAGCGCACGTACTGTGGTCTGCCAGTCAGGTAATCAATAATCCATGACACCAGGGAAGCATCCACCTGCATCACTGTCAGCTTCTCACCCGGCAGAGCAGGGCGGATGGTGTTGAACGCACTGGAGAAGTCAAGAAACAGTCCCAATGAGGACAGTTTTTCCACTGGCCTCTGAGGCATCGTTTTCTAGGTGGAACAGGACAGAGTAGAAAGCTGAAGCTTGTACTGTGCTGCACTATTTTATGTTCTATACCTTTAATAAATAAGAGATTCTATGATCCAAAGACACGACCTTGTAGTAAAGGGATATCCCTTTAAAACTGAGAAACTCAGACGAGGAGGAATTTCTTCAGCCAGAAGTTGACGAATCTTGTGGGCTACGGAGACCAGGTCCCTGGGGGAATCTAAGGCAGAGGTTGATAGGTTCTTGACTGGTATGGGGAGAAGGCAAGAGAATGGGATTTAAAAATGTACTCAGCTATGACTAGATTAGATCTGATGGGCTGGATGGCCTGTCTGCTCCTATATCTTATGGTTTTATGGAAAGGTCGGAAGGGGTCTATGCTGTGAGAAATATAGGCACTGGCTCCCAATTCCAAGATGTACTACCCTGTTCTTTATTTGCTTATCATGTGGGTTCTGTGTCATTCCGCTGACACTGAGAAGATGAGGAAAGTCAGGCATCATTGCTCTATTTCCAGCCCTGGGGAACTCGCACAGCAACCAGGGTCTTGGTTTCACACTGATGGCCTGTCTGTGTCAACAAGGCACTGACTATGGTTTCTATTCTTTCTCTCAAAGAACAGAGTTTGCCCTCAGGATCATACACTTCCTTCTCCCGTGCACCTGATATTGCAAATGATATTTTTTTCCCTTCCCCAAGCAGCTGTCAAAGGTAGTCTGCCCTTGTACCGAACTTGCCCCGAGTAATGAACCATGCCTTGTCCCTGGGAATTAGGAGTTAAGGCTCAAACGCTCCGTGCCATCACTCCAGGGATCCCCTCGTCCTTAATGATCTTGATAGCCTCACCTCTTCACCAAGACCCCTGAAACTTTCTATTGTTTCGAAAGAGGTCATATCGAGAGGAATGCAAACAGGCTGGACACTGTACTGTACCTTGTATTATGTGGGCTCTGGGTGGAGAAGAGAAAAAATACATCAGAATATTATTGGAATTCTTTTAAATTCTAGTAATAATTTGAAGTGCTAATAATATTCGAGTGCCATGGTAGCAGGGAGTCGGAGTTTGGGGATCATCCCCGGCGTCCTCTGTAAGGAGTCTGTACGACATCCCTGTGGGATGCATGGGTCTGTGCCGGTTCTCCAGTTTCCTCTCACAATCCAAAGATGTCATTGTGAACCGTCCCATAATTGGGTAAGGGTTAAGTCGGGATTGTCAGGGGTAGCACGGCTCAAAGGACTGGAGGGGCCTACTCTGTGTTGTATCTCTAAACAAATAAAATATTAAAAGGTCACGCTCCGATGAGAATAATTGACCAAAAACTTTCTTCTCTATTCCTCCAAGAGGACCTCCACCTTGCCGTAGGGTTTGGAGGCTTGCGTGCCTCAACAGCCCGGAGAGCTATGCTGACTGGAGACAAGCTTTATGCTTTGGCTTTTGGTAGGGTCAAACAGGTCAAAGGTTAGAGATCAGACTCGGAGTGGTCCACCAGACCACCAGGTTCAAGAGTTCAGCACGGGGCTAACAACCCTGACTGGTCAAACAAAACTGCTTTGGAAACAACAATGAAGACTCCTTCTATATCCGAGTGTGACGGTATCACCAAGGACAGAGGCGGAGGACCTTCAGTGCTGCCCTAAAGTAAGTAAGTAAGTTTCCTGGCTGTTGCAGTGAAAACAAAGGGATAATTTAATCTTTGGAGGTTTGAGAATAATTAATTGTGTAATTTTTTTGACTCAGTTACACAGAAATTCATCAAAATCAAAACCAAACACTAACAGCTATTCCTATTTGCCTTGGAGCTGGGACTTAATGGGGGCAGTTAAGAGCCAGGCAGATTGACCTTGCTCTATACCAGACCAAGGGCACCTGCAAGGAGGCGAAAATTCTTCCCCAAAGCACAGGACTCAAAAGCAAAATCCTGCAGATGATGGAAAAACAAGATAGAATCAAGTTCTCTATAGGTCAGGCAGCATCTGACGAGAGGGAAACTCAGTTAACCTTTCAGTGTAATCGATTACACTGTGTTTTTGCAGCAATTTTGTTTCTGTTTGAACCACAACCTGGCAGTTGAATATTTTTATTTAAATGACCGAACTTAATTAATTAACTGATTTTTCAGTCAGTTTGATCTTGCAGTTTCTGGATTACTAGTCCAGTAATTCAGCACTGTACAGAACAGCTGTGATCTCATTGACACGTCTCCATCTCTAACATGGGAAAGATTTCAGTTTACAATGATTCTCTAATATGCTAATTAACTTTAACACACTTTTAATTAAACGCTGTTGTAGTATCATACATCAGACAGAGACTGATGCAGACATCAGGTCTGAACCAGTTGGGGCGCCGCGGTAGCGTAGCAGTCAGCGCAACGCTATTACAGCTCACAGTGTCGGAGTTCGGAGGTCAATGCCGCCACTGTTTGTATGGAGTTTGTACGTCCTCCCTGTGGAATGTCTGGGTTTCCCCCGGGTGCTCCCGTTTCCTCTCACAGTCCAAAGATGGAGGCTATTTGGTCACTGTAAATTGTTCTATGAATAGGCTAGGGTTAAGTAGGTGGGGTGCTGGATGGTGCAGTTCATTGGGCCAGAAGGGCCTGTTCCATACTATCTCTCTAAATAACTAAATAAAAGTACATAACATGATAATAATTCAAGGGAAGTACCGATTCAAATTGGATTCAGGCTTGGATGTTGAAGAACACAGAATATTGACTAATACTTGTAAGTATGGCACAGTAGTGGTTAGCGTAACACTTTTACAGCACCACTGAAAGATCAGGGTTCAGTTCCTGCCACTGTCTGTAAGGAGATCGTACGTTTACCCCATAGGCGTTCTGTGTTCCTCCCACATTCCAAAGACGTATGGTTAGGGTCAGTGAGTTGTGGGCATGCTATATTGGCGCTGGAAGAGTGCCGATATTTGCAGGTTGCCCCCCAGCACGATGCTTGCTGATCTGATTTGACACAAATGATGCATTTCACTGCATAATAAACACACGAGCGTCTGCAGATGCCGGAAACCCAGAGCAACACGCATAAAATGTTGCAGGAACTCAGCAGGTCAGGCAGCATCTGTGGAAGTGAATAAACAGTTGACTTTTCAGGCTGAGAACCTTCTTCAGGACTGGAAAGGATGCTAGAATAAAAAGTTGGGGGGAGGGGAAGGAGGACAAGCTATAAGGAGATAGGCGAAGCCAGGTGGGTGGGAAAGGTCAAGCACTAGAGAGGAAGGAATCTGATAGGAGAAGAGAGTGGGCCATTGGAGAAAGGGAAGAAGGAGGGGCACCAGGGGGAGATGATAGACAGGTGAGGAGAAGATGTTAGAAGCCAGAGTGGGGAATAGAAGAAGGAAGGGAATCGGGGGAGGTGGTAGGCAGGTGAGGAGAAGAGGTAAGAGGCCAGATTGGGGAATAGAAGAAGAGGGAAGGGGGACGGGGAAAAATTACAAGAAGGAGAGATCAACGTTCATGCCATCAGGTTGGTGGCTACATAGGCAGAATATTAAGTATTGCTCCACCACCCTGAGAGTGGCCTCATTGTGGTGAAAGAGATGGCTGACATGTCGGAATGGGAATGGGCATAGGAATTAAAATAGTTGGCCAGCGGAAAATGACGCATTTCACTGTATGTGTCAATGCACATGTGACAAATAAAGTTAATCTAACATTTTCCACAAAGGGTGGGCGGAGGGACGTCCTGAATCCATGGAATACTCAGATGCTTGGAGAAGCATAAGATTTGCTTTGGATGGATGGCTTTATGACCAAACTCACATATTCAAAGAAAGACATGTTAGCATTTTGAAGTGTTGTAGACTTTATTTTTTGAATATAAAGTAACAAGAAATGATTTCCAATAGAAAAAAGAATCTTTCTCTATGTACAGATTTTTACATAGCAATGTCCTGTGTATTTTTAAAACATCCGCACCATATTTATATACAGAGGAAAACATCGTGGAAAAAAGATCCAACAATTAGTCTCTCGCTTCCCATTCTTTGTAATTTTTGGGTGGGGGGATTACCCCCGTTTTCTGTTTCCAAATAAAGTGACAGAGGTGGAATATATGACTTTCGGGAGGAAGTCGAGCAGAGGGTTTCCCCGCCTGCTCTGAACAGGTTGACACGTGGAACCCCTCACCCTCACCTGCCCCCCCTCCCCGGGCACCTAGAGTTTAACGTACATCAAATTCAAATGTGAGAGGATTGAAACGTAATCTGCTTTTTTGAGCCAAAGGGCATTCTCAGAACAATTGCTGCCCAGTAAAACGCCATAAAAACATCCTCTCCACAATCTCCGAGCTCCCTTTTCTGTCCCCTTCCCAACTGAACTAAGAATAGTCTTTCTTCTATCCATATTGACTCCTTTAAGGAAACAATATGATACCAGTAACACAATCTCATTAAGCGTCTATTTAATCAAAGGTGCTAGTCTCTCTAAAAATAACAGATAAGGGAACTTCAAGAGCAATGCAACAATAGATATCATAATGTGAGTTTGCTCAGCCTTCAGCCGTCTTTGGGATTGTTATGTCAAATAGTTCCTCCAAGTGCTTTCTGCTTGTCCCTTACCCAACTAACTGATGGCTGGTAAACTCCGATTAACAGATATTTGCGTAACACACTCCCAGGTCACGTGCCTATTTAAAACAATAGGGTTCAAAGCGGCTGCAAAGCACCGCACGTGGAACGTGTCTCCTGACCCAAAGCCCTCGAGTGACCAGGATAGGACACCCACTTTGTGGTCCTACCTATTAGGTTAGCATCGTTGCTGAGGGCAGATAGAGGGATAAGTTTTAGCGTTGACTTCAGCGACAGTACACCTCTTCCTCACTGGATTACAGAATGGCACTGGGTGTGAGGCCAAAGGGCAAGAGAGGACCCAGTTAAAATTATCATCCTGACCCGTGGGAGGTCCCGATAATCTTCAGAATTATTTTAGACAGTAAATTTCAGAGACCATCTTCTGAATGAAACTGTGACCTAACTCCAGCACTATGCATCTCTGAAGCTATGAAGCCTGAAGTCTAAGATAACTTAACCCTTAATGCACAATGCACTTGACATTGCATTGGATTAGACTTCACAAATCGTAGCTGCTGAGATGAAAGAAAGTTACGTGTGAAGGCCTGGGGCTGGAGCAGATTGGAATGAGAAGGAAACCCAAAGACCTTCAGCAGAGATGGACTGTCACTGACCGGAGCTTCCAATAGTTAATTCAAATTTTGTTGAGGGTAGTGTGTTACTGTTCTTTGCAATGGATTGAAAGGAAAGCTTCCACTTCAAAAGCCCCTAAACATCTCAGCATAGAAAATAAACACCAGAAATGCAAATAAAATGCCATCACAAACTCAGCGAAGGAAAAGGTTATTTCTAAAGTGATCTCACATAACACACACAGCATAGTTCATCTCTGTACCTGATTTAAAACCTCAACAACTGTAGGAGGAGGGCTGGACTATTCGAAAAACCAAGGCCAAATTTTGGGCACAAGCCCTTTTGCCCTGGGGCAGTGTCCCTCACAACCCTTGATAGTTCCACCCACCCTCCTCCAGTCAATAAGCATATTGGAGCTGTAATTTAAAAAAAACGTTCTCAGCTATCTAAATTCCTGATATATGTATATACAAGCAACAAAGTAAACACCGAACTATAAAGCTACCTAACACTGATATTGATACCCCCCCATGAACTGTATATTCCTTGTTTAAAAAGTTTGACTTAATAAAATGCTTCTTCCTTAAACTAAAATGGCTTTGGGCTCCATTTTCAAAATGCTGCTGTGGTGTTGCCTGGATGGCTGTTTTTTTTTATTGTTTTCTTTTAAAGCTCTCTGCCTTGTGCTATTCGTTTGGAGCAATGTAGTGCGGTGATAGGGAGGGACAGAGCAGACACACAGGGAACGGTTGGCACGGACAATCCCTCCGCAGGCCGGGAGGAGAAGCAAAGAGCGGCCTTCGATATAACCCTCGCCCGAAACGTGCGGCCAGCCCCTCTGTACGACAGGATCGGCCGAGCCGGATGTGGAGACGGGGCACTTGGGGAGGGATTTAAATAAATGCCCTTTAAACGTTGCACATCAAAAATTAATCCCCTGTCTTGATCAGCCTGCCGTGGGCTTAGGAGGGGGAGAGGTCACGTATGGTTGTGTCAACCAGATGACTTCTACTGGATCATTGAAGCAAAGCACACCATCAGCTCAACAGGCTGACCAAGAGAAATTTATTCTGTTAAAACAAGAGAATTTGCAGAGCTCAATCTCGGCATGCACAAAGCAAAGGGCGACTGTTTGAAAGTCAGGCCCACTGTGCCTTGGTGGCACAGGGTAGGTTCAGAGCACTAAGGGCTGGCTGCCCTGTCCATCACAGGCAGAAGCCGCACCCCCCCCCCCCCCACCTTCTCAAATCCCGCTAAATCTGTTCACTTAGTTATGGGCAGGTCAAGAGCAAACCATAAAATGGATAGTTAGAGACAAGCCCAGAATCAGAAGAAGAGGGCCTCCACCTCTGGCTTGACCACAGACAACATACATATATACCAAGAGGTATCTATTAGCATGAGACATTAACTTACAATCCAGGCATGTGTATATGCATTTGTAGACACACACTGGTACTCCTTTACACATGTATACCATACTTGTATGTAGATGCACACATATACACAGATAGGTACTCATCAGCATGCGTACCGTCATACATATCTCATTCATATATGCAAATGTACACTATACCCTCAAGGAGACGGCGTTTTTTACATTGAAGTGGGTCTCGGTGCAGTGGGAAACATGGCTGAGTGAGAGAAGACACACTTGCTGCTTGTTGGGGTTCACCGGGTCACAACTGACCAGAAAAGGGATAAGCAGGCAGAGAAGTGAAAGGAAGAGAGAGGAAGATGCAACATGGCCGACTCTGACAGGACTCTGGAATGGAAAAGATGCTGCCACAAATTGCTCAAAGGCTGGAGAGAGCACACCATGTTCATCCTGTAGAAAATGTTTACATTACATAGTGCAGGAACTGAATTTTCAGAACACAAGGTTCGCTCTCATAGTCAGAGGTCGAGACTGTCAGACAAGGCTGCATTCAACCAATAGGGCTAGACGAACCCCACCCCCCCTCCAGTGGGTCTAATAGAAGCATGTCATCTAGTTCAGGAAGAAACTAGCATGATATTAAAACTGCCTGGCCCAAACTAAAGAAGTCAGTCTTACAACTGGGGACACAGGTCAGACTGGTGACTCTGTCCAAGGTTCTGAAATTTATGCTTCTGTATGTTAGAGGAGTCCAAATGATCACCTTCCTTCTTGCCTGCATGCACACAACTTCAGTGAGACCCACCAAATAAAGTGCATAATTGTTCAGTACAAGTTTATGGTCTATTGACAGTATCAGAATTTTTGCAATCTCTGGACAAAATACAATCTGGGACAAACACTATTGTTGTCAGCAGGCAAGAATGAAGCATGTAAGATGCTGGTACCTACAGAGTGAGAACTCTCAAATCATCTTTATTAAAGGTTCTCAAGAACAATGGCTGATACAGTATGTTCAAAGCTAGGAGGGAATATTGCAGATGTAGCTTATTGAATTATTTTTAGATAGGAGTACATTTCTCTTTTCAAGAACATCCAGCCACATACTGCACCATATGTCAACAGCCCATTCATGTCCTCCTCAGGTTCTGAGC
Source organism: Hemitrygon akajei (assembly GCF_048418815.1). Taxonomy (NCBI): domain Eukaryota; kingdom Metazoa; phylum Chordata; class Chondrichthyes; order Myliobatiformes; family Dasyatidae; genus Hemitrygon; species Hemitrygon akajei. The sequence continues at coordinate 6,131,127 of NC_133154.1, forward strand.
TTGACTAATTCTTGGTAGGTCTGCTGAGTTTCGACCCCTTCTTATGGACAGTTATTTTCAGGCAAAAATATGGACGCCTCAGCTGCCACATTGAAGTGCACAAGTACGTGATGCTGATAGACACAGCACAACACAAGAGCACTCACAAGATAGTGACCAAACACTATTAAAATACATTTAGAATGAGGCTATTTATGGATATCAGGAAAGATTTCTTTTAAAGGAACCATGCATTTCAAAATGAGAAATCAAGTGATCAGTAAAAGCAATGATGGAAGCCAATCACTGCACGGTCCAATATGGCAGATCATTGGGGTCCTTCAGTCAACTTTGACATTCTTAAGTGTCTTACAGCCAACCTTTCTCAATTTTAAAAATCACACAATATACATTATCAATTTCAAGTAAATTTCACAAATGTATTTCAGTGGCTCAGGTAATGAAGCCTGCCTGTTGTACATCTTTTTTTGAAATCTCACATATACTTGGAAAGTTAACGACCAGAGAGAGAGAGGTCCCTCTTTGCTCATTGTTCAAAAGTGTAAACAACTCATAACACAACCTTTAAAGAATATATTCAGTACACCCCATATTGTTTTATTAAAAGTCTTAATTGAAATCTATTCCTAAATTTAATAATTTACAAAAAGAGCAAAATCCAAAAAGAAAACTATTGATGAAGAGGTTGTTGTTACATTAAGGCTCCCACCACAAGTCCTATGTACATAATATGACAACTACTAATATCATTCCTGGCATCTTGATACTCCTATAATTATTGGCTTTACACAGGTAATTATTGGCCTCATCCTCTGCCAGTCAAACACTCACATTTGTCAACCCACTATCAACCAGCACTGCGGCAGCATCTTTCGTCGAATGGACTGTAGCAGTTTACACTGGTGCTCAACGCTGTCTCCTCCAGAGCAACCGAGGATGGGCAAATCAAAGCCAGCGTTGCCAGAGCAATGCCCAGGTCTGCACAATTACTTTACTTGAAAATACATTGTGTTTGGAAAAATATGGCTCCAAAAATATGGCACCCCGACAAAACTATCCGCATTTATAGGAATTGTATAGTGGATTCACACTAATCAGCATTTTAACTCTAAGTTGGCTAGAGATTTGATATGTAACTACATGACATAAGCCAACTTTTAACGTGTTTTCCTTTCATCACCTTCCAAATGTTTATCCAATTGACTCTGTCAGTCCAAGTGATTTCAGTGCCAGACTATACTGCTAAAAACGAAGGCAAAAAAAACCCCACTATTACCTTCAAATCAGGCAGCACCTCTGCATGGAAATATATTGCCTTTGCTTCTTCGCTCTAAAGTAAAAGTGAAATCCCCACATTATACTAATAAGTGCCAACCATTACCACAAGTACTCATGGTCCAAAAGAAGTTCAGATACAAGCTTTGCAGGATAGCCAGTGAAGGCTAATCAATGTAATCCACACCTCCCTGAAGAAGTTACAAAAGGTGTCCTCTACATTCTGAGGGATATATTCCAGTCTTTATTTTAGTCTACTGCATATAGCTTGTACATAGAGTATTCCTTATTCACACACTTACTTACAGCACACGCACGCACGCACGCACGCACGCACGCACGCACACACACACACACACACACACACACACACACACACACACACACACACACACACACACACACACACACACACACACACACACACACACACACACTTTCAACCATGCATGTTGAAGAAACCTCCAATTAGATATAACCCATGTATTATTTTATTTAGCAATACAGTGCTGAATAGGCCCCTTCCCACCCCATGAGCCACGCAACCTCTGACACCCCCCAGATTTAACACTAACCTAATCACTGGACAATTTACAATGACCAATTAACCTACTAACCGGTACATCTTTGGACTGTGGGAGGAAACCGGAGCACCCGGAGGAAACCCACGCATTCCTCGGGGAAAACATTATGACTCCTTTACAGAGGACGCTGTGATTGAACTCCGATCTCTGACCCCCGAGCTGTAATAGCATCACGCTAACCCCTACACCAGCATGGCACTCTAATAGGAAACGTACATTATTTTTCAGTCTAAACCCTGTAAGCATGGTGATACATAGACAGGCATCCTGCATATACCATGTGTGATATTTCGACCATTTTTTAAAAAATCTTTCAATGAAAATCAAGGTGCTTGTTTTTGCTGTTGTTATTTTATTGCTTGTTGGGTTCTGTGTAGTTCTGCTGAGGACTGTGGGCATGCTATTCTGGTGCCAGAATGTTTGGCGACGTTTGTGGGCCGACCCCAATCCGCCCTCCGGTGTGTTGGCTATTGATGCAAACAATGCATTTCACTGTATGTTTCGATGTACCTGTGAGAAATAAAACTTTGAATCTTGAAGAACTCTATTGTATTTTGGCAGCAGTTCCCCAATATATGGTCCCAGTCCCACAGACTACACTGTTTGCAGTACGCTTCACATAGTATGTGATATTCATAATTTTCTGATCTCGTCAATCTCATCTACTCTTAAATATAACTCTTGGCCTGTTCTGGCTTGAAATTGTTCAGCTGAGGATTACAAATATACATGAGTAACCCGAGTGAAAAATTACTTAAAACTTCTTTAACGTTTAAGAGAAGTTTGGATAGACACATAGATGGTAAGGGTATGGAGGGCTATGGTCCCAGTGCAGGTTGATGGGAGTAGGGAGTTTAAATGACTCAGCATGGACTAGATGGGCTGAAGGGCCTGATTCTGTGCAGTACATTTCTATGAATCTAAAAGATACCAATAATTATTTGTCACTTGTCATTTGTAGGGCCAAGTTAAACTAGCAAAACAGAAATCTGGGTAAGATCTGATGGCTACTGCCAAAACATCTAACAGTGCTAACATCAGTAGGCCAACCTTCTTTGCTGAGCCACTCCTGGCGACCAAAGTTGAGCTGGGGAAAAGAAAAGCAGAACTAAGGTGAAGTTCTTGAAAGTCCAATAAACAAACGTGATAAGTGTCCCAGAAATTCATTAGCAAGTCCTGAGCTCAGGTCAGGGTTACCACTGAAGTTGGCATGGTAGCTGATGTCAACAGGTAGAGAGTGGTTTGCACATCTCCTTCCAGAATCCCTAAGATAGGTTGATAAAACCCAAGGGTTTCATTTATTTTATTATATTACATTTATTTCTTATGTTTCAGAGATAAAGAGCAGTCTAGGCCCTTCCGGCTCTACGAGCTGCACCACACCCCCCCAGCAACCCACCTATTTAACCCTAGCAAACACGAGAAAATCTGCAGATGCTGGAAATTCAAACAACAACACACACAAAATGCTGGTAGAACACAGCAGGCCAGGCAGCATCTATAGGGAGAAGCGATGTCGACGTTTCGGGCCGAGTCCTGACGGAGGGTCTCGGCCCGAAACGTCGACATCGCTTCTCCCTATAGATGCTGCCTGGCCCGCTGTGTTCTACCAGCATTTTGTGTGTGTTGTTATTTAACCCTAGGGTTCATTAGGTACACTTAATTTCAGAGAAATGTATACAATACACATCCTGAAATTCTTTTTCACGGGACAATTTACAATGGCAGTTTAATCTACCAACCGGTACATCTTTGGAATGTGGGAGGAAACCAGAGCACCCGGAGGAAACACGCACGTTTATGGGGAGGGCATACAAACGCCATCCAGACAGCGGTAGAATTGAACTCTGAACTCCGAAGCTTCAAGTTGTAGTCGTGTTGGAGCTAACCACCAGGCTATGGTGATGCACTGCTATTATTACTTGCAGCGGTATCCCGCGTGCGGAGAAGCCACTGAAAGAAAGCAAACAGCAGGCTCCTTGCCTTTCCGCAGGGGAGAGTCTGACGTGGGCGCATGGGGTGAACGTAATGACGAGGAAGATCTGGCGAAATTCTGCAGCATGAAACCACAGCAAGGCTTTTTGAGAATGCTTGCACTTAAGGATATTTGCTCAGTAAGCAACCGTTGCTGGAGAAAGAGACCAGACACACTTTGTAAGGAGAACCATTCAGCCCAGAGCCCAATGCTGGAAATGGAGAGCAACGCACGCAAAATGCTGGAGGAACTCAGCAGGCCTGGCGGCATCTATGAGGAGAAACAAACACTTGCTGTTTTGGGTTGAGACCCTTCGTCACGACTGGAAAGGAAGGGGGAAGAAACCAGAATAAGAAGCTGGGGAGGGGGAGAAGGTGTAAAAGCTGGTAGGTGATAAGTGAAGCCAGATGAAGCAGAAAGTAGGTGGGTGAGGAGAAGAGGATGACATGCGAAGCCGGGAGGTGATAATTGGCAAGGATAAACGGATGAAGAAAATGGAATCTTATAGGAGAGGAGAGTGGACCACGGTAAAAAGGGAAGGAGGAGAGGCACCAGAGGGAAGTGATAGGCAGGTGAGGAAAAGAGAAGGGGTAGGGGGTAATAAGGTAATCTCCTGCCTTCTCCCCATATCTCCTCATTCCCCGACTAATCACAAATCTATCAACCTCTGCCTTTTATCTACCCAATGACTTGGCCTCCACAGCCGCCTGCATCACCAAATTCCACAGATTAACCACTCTGTAGCTAAAGATATTCCTTCTCAACTCCGTTCTAAAAGTATGCCTCTCTGTTCTGCAGCTGTGTCCACTGGTCTTAGATTCCCCCACCATTGGAAACATCCTCTTCACATCCACTCCAACAAGGCCTTTCAACATTGAATAGGCTTCAATGAGGTTCCACCCTCATTCTTCCGAGTTACATCGAGTTTAGGCCCAGAGCCACCAAACACTCCTCATATGATAAGTCTTTCAACCCTGAACATCAGAGATGCCTATGGCAACACATTCAATTTCTTCATGCAATGTATAGAGTATTGTTGCACCCAGTCTCAGTGAAATTATTATCCACTCACAAGTGGTGCATCTCCTACCCATGACTTGTTTTCCCTCCAGACAGAAGGAAAAGAAAATGTCATTGCCTTGTGTGGGACATGAGCTCCCAGGGCCAACAAAGTGTGCCAAGTCTCCTTCAATGGAGAAAATTAATGAATCAGCTGGATTTATGGTTTCAGCTGCTTTAACAATCTAGTTGCTATGGAAACCTTTCAATCACCATCTACTACACTATCAGTCTAATTCCTTAATCATTACATAACTACGCTCAGTGGCCACTTCATTAGGTACTTCTATACTCATTAATGCAAATATCTAATCAGTCATTCATATAGCAGCAACTCAATGCATAAAAGCATGCTGACGTGGTCAAGAGGTTCAGTTGTTGTTCAGGCCAAACATCAAAATGGGGAAGAAATGTGATCTGAGTGACTTTGACTATGGAATGATTGCTGGTGCCAGACGGGATGGTTTGAGTATCTCAGAAACTGCTGATCTCCTGGGATTTTCATGCAGAACAGTCTCTACAAAAAAAATCCAGTGTGTCCAAAGAATTCTGTGGGGAAAAATGCCTTGTTAATGAGAGCGGTCAGAGGAGAACGGCCAGATTGTTTGAAGCGGACAGGAAGGTGGCATTAACTCAAGGAGCCATGAGTAACCAAAGCGGTGTGCTGAAGAGCATCGTTGAATGCACAACACGTTGAACCTTGAAGTGGATGAGCTACAGGAGCTGAAGACCACATCGAGTTCCAGTCCTGCACTTAATAAGGTGGCCACCGAGTGCATATTCTTTGACTGAGCTGTATGAGTCCACTTTAGGTCTTAGATAGAAATACTTATCACTGCCTTCTTGTGATTGGAGGGCACCTGGACAATTGGAAGCTCTATTCGAAGGTAGGCTCGATGCTGGCCACATTCTGTCTACAACCTACCCACAAAGTACACTGCAGATGCTGTGGTCAAATCAACACGTAAAAAAGCTGGATGAACTCAGCAGGGCGGGCAGCATCCGTTGAAAGGAGCAGTCAACGTTTCGGGCGAAGGGTCTCAGCCCAAAACGTTGACTGCTCCTTTCAGCGGATGCTGCCCGACCTGCTGAGTTCATCCAGCTTTTGTACATGTTGATACAACCTACCCACTATTCGTGACACAGTCAGTGGGGCCAGACTTGGCCAATGGGTGCCAGCCAATAGCAAGTGTAAATCTAGACAGTGTAAGAGTGCAAAGTTAGAGAAATAAAAACCGAAAATGCAAGGAGAAGTCAACAAGTAAGGCAGCATCTGTGGAAAGAAAGAGAATTAAATCTTCAGGTCAATTATCTCTTATCAAAAAATAATCAGTGCCCCAATCCTGAGCAGTAGTCATGTTAGTCAATTGGTTAATTCCTATTCAGCTTTTCTCTCTCCTGCTGCAGATATTCAGAGTTGTGGAAAGAATCTATGGAAAGGAATAGAGAGTCAACGTTCCAGGTCCAAACTCTTCATCAGGACTGGTGAAGGGTCTTGGTACAAAATGTTGACCTGTTATTCCTTTCCATAGGTGCTGCCTGACTTGCTGAGTTCCTCCAGCGTCTTGTGTGTGTTCCACTGTATTCCTTCAGCTTTTGTTCCTAATTTCCAATCTCTTAAACTTTGATCATGTTTCAATCACCGATCAAAACCTTACAGTCAAGAGGATATCATGGAGCCCACTAAATCTGTCAACCATGGACCAGATATTTGATCTGAGTTTTCAACACCCTTAAATGTCCCTAGCACTTGTGAATACTTCAATTCACCCAAGACTTTCCTTTCCATCACACCCGAGACCTTCCCTGACTTCCCTCCTAAGCCCAAGTCCCAATCAACTTACTCACAGCTCATGGTGTTTATTTCAAATGAAGCTAGGGGGTTAATTGTCCCTGGCATGGTGTTGTTAGAAGTACCCCAGTCAGAGTAAAGGGGCAACAAACAGAATGATGGAGGAACTCAGCAGATCAGGCAGAATCTGTGGGAGGGAATGAAAAGTTGATACTTTGAGGAAGGGTCCTGACCCTAGACATCGATTGTTCATTTCCCTCCGTAGATACTGTCTGACCCACTGAGTTCCTCCAGCATTTTGCATGTGCTACTCTGGACATCCAGCATCTGCAGTTTTTCCAGGATTTCGGGCTACTAACAAGCGTAATAAGGCAAAGTGGAAAGCAACACAAACTCAGTGCACTCAGCTAAATGGATACATTGTACAGAGGTTTCTGGCATCGGTGTTTTAACTCTGAACCCTTATAACAACGAATTATAGTACAAGGAGCTTGCCTACACATTGGCAACATAACAGACGCTGGCGAGAAAGGAGACCCAAAATAATGAAATCACAGGGGTGTGTTTCTCAAAGGAAAGATCTCAATAATGATTATTATATTAGTAACAATTGGTTGTGTTATATTACTTGCAGAAAACTTTTTTGCTACTTAGTTGAATGTGATGTAATTTTAAGAAATCTTCTCTTAATTATACCAGAGCCCACAGTACTATGCCAGCTACAAATATTACCTGTAGAATTGTTTTCTTTTTTACATGAAAGTGTCCAGTAACTCTTTGAACAAACTTCCTTTCTATTGGCTATCTTTCCACTCTAATGTTGTAATTCTTCGAAAGGTTACACCATCCACAGATAAACGGCTAATCCTGTTTTGTCGGTCACTCAAAGGATAACTACTGTTCTCCTCTTATCTCACATTTCAAAAGCCAGTAAAGACTGATGAGCTTTGGAAGTCTTCTGCTGGTCAAAGTCAGTGATGGATTTATTTTGCTCCACCCTTAAATCCTTTGAAGCCATCTCACCAAATGTTAATGAGTGGCGTGTTCCAAACTGTGGATGCTAGGAATTCAAGGCAACTTGTCTGGTGTCCATCACCATCCAATCTGAATTGTGGACTACCCATCTTATAGAAATGCAGGGAACTATGGAGCAGGAAAGCAGGTGAAGCAATCAGTTCATCTGTCATGTTTGTGAAAGAATACTGAAGGAATTTATCTATTCTTCTGGGCTCTGTGTCTATGAAACTCAACAGGACTGATCCCATGGCTTCTCACCCATGAACTCGCCAATGCAGTTGCTAGGAAACCATTGACCTCTCTTGGCTAACAAAAAAACTGAGAAGACATTAATGCCTTCACTTTGGATTCCATTTCCAGTCTTTGGCCTGTGGGACTCCCTTTCTCACTCTGCCTTCTTTTCTGAATCTACAGGCTACTGAGGATTCGCAGTTGGCTGGCATTCGAACCGCTACTGCTTCCTCTTCCAGTGATAATCTCAGTATGTCTCTGGATCTGGCGCCATGGTAGTACAATGCTATTACTCTCGAGGTGTCAGAGTCCGGAGTTCAATCCCAGAGTAAGGAGCCTCCGGTACGTTCTCCCCGTGGAATGGATGAGTTTCCTCTGGGTGCTCCGGTTTCCTCCCAACAGTCTGAAGACGTGCCAGTTAGTAGGTTAATTGGTCATTGTAAATTTTCCTAAATGGGGGTTGCGGGTTGATGCAGCTCAACAGACCGGAAAGGCCCATTCTGCGCCAAATCTCTAAATAAATAAAGCAAAATCTTCCTAAAATGAACAGAAACTTTGTTTTTTAAACCAAGACTGGGTAAATGCACCAGTCAGCCATAACCAGCAATCTCCTCTCCCTAACACTGCAGCAATCAATGGGAACTTGTTTCTAGTCAAAGATAGATAAATGCCACCCTTCAACCATAACCAGCAGTCCCTCTTCCCTAACACCGCAGAAATCAATGTATCAAAATCTATTGATGCTACTGCAGTCAATTTATTGAAAACTTTTGTTATATGCAGCTACCTTTTGAAGTTTGAAAAGCACTCATCCAATGATTATGACAAGCTGTTGTCTATAATTATTGGGCTATCACATACTATTCCCTTCTGGATAAAACCAAGGACCAGCTAATTCACCGTGAAACTGAGTCAGTACTTACAGAGTCATGGAGCACTACAGCACAGAAATAGATCCTTCAGCCCATTTAGTCTGTGCCAAACTGTTTCTGCCTAGCCCCATGGGCCTGCATTTGGACCATAGCCCTTCTTACTCCTCCCATCTAGTCCGTGCCAAACTATTATTCTGCTAAGTTGCATGGACCATTGACCTCCATATCCCTCCCACGCACGTACTTGTCCAAACGGCTTTTAAATATTGAAATTGAACCTGTGTCCACCAGTGCCACTGGCAGCTGATTCCACATTCACACTACTAAGTTTCCCCTTAGGTTTCCCTTAAGTATTTCACCTTTCACCTTTGACCCATGGCCTCCCCCAACTTTAGTGGAAAAAACCTGCTTGCTTTAACCATATCCGTACTGCTCATAATTTTGTGTCTATCAAATCCCCTCTCATTCCATTACAATCCTGGGACAAACATCCTAACCTCTTCAACCTTTCCCTTTAACTTGCTCAGTTAGCAGGTGTCTTTGGCCAAATGCAAGCAGCTTGTTCTCTGATTGGTTCTGTTGTCAACTGGCAAAGGGCCTCTATGAGCTCTAAGTGGTGAGGAGGTTGTCTATAGGCTCAGAAGGATCATACAGCCAACATCCTGCTAGGTGCAAACCCCTGTTAAAGTTACACACAGAAAATCCCAGAGGAACTCAGTAGGTCATGCAGAATCTATGGAAGTGAATAGATAGTCCACTTGTTGGGTGTCTTCAGGACGTGTTAAAGTACTAAAGTAAGATAAAAATATTTAACGAAGGATAACATTTTGCCCAATCATTCAGCAGTGATGGTAGATTGGTCGATTCTTTTGAAGTTTGTATATTATTTGTGTTTAACATCTTTGCGTTTAAATTTTTAAAAGATTAAACACAGACTTGCATTCCTGTTTATAAAGTGCAAGCGGAATATATTTAAAAATGGAGGCACGCTTGGACTTAACGGCTTCTATGGGGCCAACCAAAGATGTGCTATTTTATATGTGCTGCGTGTGACTGTCAGTACTGTGTTTTGCACTTTGGCCCTGGAGGAATGCTGTTTCATTTGGCTGTAGTAATGTATGGTTGAGTGACAATTAAACTTAAACTAAAGAACAAAAAAGCATCTGGCACTAGATGATGCCAAGTAAAGGCCAGGAAATAAAATTTCAGCATGACCAGAGACTCCCCCCACAGTGCACAAACACAAAGGAACACACACAAAATGCTGGGCAACATCCTGGTGAATCTTTTCTGTACCCTCTCTAGCTTAATGACATCTTTCCTATAGTGCAGCAACCTGAACGAAGCCCTGTGACATATTCTGACACACAAATTCCTCAACTCCCCTTTCACCTTTTTTCTTTTAACCACAAACAGAAGCCAGGGGTAGTCTGCAGAAGCCACTTCTTCTACCAGTCCACCTTTGGGATGTGGGAGGAAACGTGAGCACCTAGGGAGTCACGGGAACAACGTGCAAACTCTACGCGGTCTGGATTGAACAGTGAGGCAGTAGAGTCCTGATGAAGGGTCTCATTTGAAACACTGAACTGTTTAGCCTTTTTCATAGACACTGCCTGACCTGCTGAGTTCCTCCAGAATTTTGTGCGTGTTGCTCCAGATTTCCAGCATCTGCAGATCTTCTCGTGTTAGCGTACAAACACTAAACCAAGGACTATTGATCTCACAATCTACCTGACCACGGCCTTGGACCTTATTGTCTACCTGCACTGCACTTTCTTTGTAACAGTGCATTCTGCATTCTGTTATTGCTTTACCTTGTTCTACCTCAATCCATTGTGTAATGATCTGATCTGTATGAGAAGTATCCAAGACAGGTTTTTCATTGTAACAGGTAGAGGTCTCTGACTGGTTTCCAGAAGTCTAGAGGACTTTACAATCAACATAAGAATGATGTGGGCTACAGATGAGCCCAGGTCAAAGCTTCATCCCAATTTTTATCATTTCTTCAATGGCCTAAAATCCTATACAGTGGATTCCAGTTAACTGGGCCATCAATTAATCGGCTAAGGTGCTTATTTGGGACAGCTATTAAACAGCAAAAACCAATCGAGAAAACTGCCAGGACTCTCATCGTTTATTTGGGATACAATGCCGCCTAATTGGGGCACCTGACTCTTGCTGAACTGGTTCTCACTAGCCTCAGTCGTGCACGCTTGTGTAATGGCAGCTAGACACTACACCGAGCCAAGAGCAAACAGTTTTAAAATAACGTCAGTTGCGTGTGATTGTGTTCAAAAAGCAGTGGTCTTTGTGACTGATAGTTGGCGAGAAGTAAGCAGTAAGGCAATTCAGAACTGTTTTGCTCGAGCAGTGAGGCTTGGAGATGCCAGCAACAGCCGGGAGTGAAAATGAAACGATTTCACAACCTCAACGAGTTAGGAAAAAAGAAGAATTTGAAGGTATCGGCAATCATCTTGAATGTGACAATGAAAATGAAGAATTGGAGGATGCAACCATTGATAGCATTCTATGAAGATTGTCCAATATCTACACTCAGTGTCTGTGCTGATTTTGTTCAGCACTGGATGAATTCCTCTGTCGATAACTATTAGGAACTAATACACACTTTAATAGCACTGCAGTACTATTGGCAGTGTTCTAATTTGTTCTGTATTTCATTTAAATGCACAATTTGTCTTTTTTTATACTTTTTAAACTATTTCCAGGAAACTTCGGCTAATTGGGGAAGCCATTTAATTGAGGCCTGATAAACCAAATCGACTGGTTTACACTCAGATGAGTGCCACAGTTGGCAGTGACACAACACCCACAACCAAGGGAAAGACATGCATCAGCTGATGGCGGCTGCCACGCAGTTTCGGTGTCTCATCGGGGTGCCCTGTTCTGGGGGGGGGGAGGTAAATGGGGGAGACGGCTCAAGGTCGCTCCCCCCATTTGTTACTGGTGTCACTGCTGTGTCGTCAGCACTGTCACACGCTGTTAAATTCCTGATCAGAAACGCTAGGCTATAGTGCAATATCGCGTCATCGTTTCATTGCAATGAAGTTACTCAGGATGAGGCACTGCAGCGGTGAGATGACATTCCAGACCCGGAGAGTGGAAGGAGGCCACTTGCATGCTGATAGCTAGCAGCATTCCTTCATGGAATGACCAGCAGATACAAGGCAAGTAGAAATTGTGCGTAATTCAATGGTAGACACTTCATTGGGAAATAACTGAGTCACCAGAAGACACAGGAGCAGAATTAGGCCATTCGGCCCATCTGCTCCATCATTCCACCATGGCTGATTTACTATCCCTCTCAACCCCATTCTCACACTTTCTCCCCATAACCTTTGATTCCCTTGCTAATCAAGAACCTATCAACCTCCACTTTAAATATACCCAGAGACTTGGCCTCCACAGCCGTCTGTGGCAATGAATTCCACAGATTCACCACCAAAAGAAATTCTTCCTCATCTTTGTTCTAAAGGGACGTCCTTGTATTCTGAGTCTGTGCCCTTGGGTCCTAGACTCTCCCTACCGTAGGAAACATAATCTCCACATCCACTCTACCCAGGCCTTTCAAGAGTTGGTAGGTTTCAATGCGATACCACCCTCATTCTTCTAAATTCCAGTGAGTACAGCCCCACTTCAAACCTTCCTTATGCATTAACCCTTTCATTCCCAGACCTTCACCTGGCACAGTGCTTTCCCTGGTGTTGCCAGGAAATGTCCGGACTTGGGAGTAAGGATCAGGACTGAAATCATAACTAAATCTTGTAGCACAAACCCCTGCATTTAATAGTTGCCTAACTTAGACAAACCGCTTCACAAGTCTGCTGGGACTTCAAGACCAGCGGTTGCTTCAAAACTTAATATCACCGTCACCGCGGTGCCCGAGATTTTTAATCGAGTCCCATCAACATCACTGCACACTGTCGTCATGGAGTCGCTCGCGCACGTGCATGAACGCACTTACACACGCACACACACACACACACACACACACACACGTACACAAGCGCGCGCGCACATACTCACGCACGCACTCACGCAAGCGCGCATCTATACACGCTCAAGCACGTACATCTGTGAGCGGGCGTGCGAGGACGCACACGAGCCACAGGTGGAAACGGTCACGGTGCGTGCCCGCGCACACCCACACGCCAACGCACACCTCGGCGCACATTCACGCCGTCGTTCCAGGATTAATCGCTGCAACCCGTCTCCACGTCTGCGATAAATTCTGCAGCTGAGGGTTTACCAGAACCCTCGCGAGACATTCAGAATGAAGCCAAAAAGGGTCTTCGGTGGTGAGTGGGTTGAAACAGGTTTTAAACTGTACAGTACGGGCACTGATATGAATATGTACTCTATTAATAATGAATATCCCTACACAAAGATGCATCACCCGATGTAACGATACAGCTGACATGCAGTTAGAATTTTGCCATATTGTATTGGACCAGACTTAATGTTCATCATGGGTTCCAATTCGCCGCCATAATGACGCTGCTGAGAAACAAAGACCATTTGATATTTTGCAATGAAGACCAAAAACGTAAAAAGTAGAAAAGAGCCGCCGATCCTGAGCTCCGGCGGGCAGGCCAGAGCAGGAGGTCCCCAACAGTGCAAAGCCTCAGACATCCGACTCGATGCTGGACAGTTTCTCGTACACGTGTCCGTTGCTGGAGCCATTAAAGGGCCGGGCAGTCTTATTGTTGGCCATGCACACTGCTGTCTGGCCGCCCAGGCACACGTCCTTGGCGAAGCGGGTGCCCAGCACGGCTGAGGCTGGGGCCCGGCCTTTGGAAGCGGCCGGGTGCTTGAAGTGCAGCTTGGCGCCGTGCAGCAGGCACTGGTCGTCGCCGAAGGTGGGCACGAAGGGGTTCTGGGTGACGCGGTCGGGGTAGAGGGACTTGCTGAGCGGGTAACGGCTCAGGCTGCGGTGCTCGGGCGCCGGCGCCTTGCCACCGAACGGGGCCTCGGTCGTCGTCTCGAACATGTGGGCGTAGGGGCTGCCCTCGGGGAAGCGGTCCTTCTCCTTCAGGCTCACGCTGCGGGGCGCCACCGCCACGCTCTCCTCCTTCTGCAGGTCGACGAAGGTGTCGTACGAGTGCTGCCGCCGCAGCTTGTTGCGGCCCCGCCTCGCCAGCTTGGCCGAGTCGCTGGGGCTCTGGTACTTGGACAGGCCGCTGCCCAAGTGCTCGGCCTCCTGCAGCGAGTTGTCCTCGCTGATGTCGTACAGCGTGGCCGCCTTCTTGCAGGCCTCGCACCAGTGGCAGGCGCCCCTGCCCGCCCCCTGCCCGCCGTAGTTGTGCAGCTTGGCCGGGCAGTTACGGCAGTAGACCTCATTCTGCTGCCCGCCCCAATCCGCCTTGTCCCACAGGCCGGCCGGGGGCTGGACGGGCCCGGGCCCGAAATCAGCCAGGTGCAGGTGGTGGGGCCTGGCTAGCCGCTGCACCTCGTGCTTGGCGAAGTCGTCGTCACCACCGCCCCCGCCGACCCCTCCCCCACCGCCTCCTCCGCCTCCGCCCTGGTACAACTCGGTCAGGTCGACGTGCTGCCAGCGGGGCTGGCTTTCCTTGGCGCAGTGGAACTGGTCGTGGTAGAGGTCGCGCAACTTGTCCTTGTTGAAGAAGCGGCCCTTGCGGTCGGCTGTGTGCGCCCGGCGCCGGTAGGCCAGCTCGATCTCGTCGTACTCCTTGCGGGACTTGGCGGAGGCCGGCCGCTTCTTCAGGCTGTCCTTGTACTGCTTGCGCCGCTTGGTGTTGCCGATGTTGCCGTAGGTGACCGTGTGGGTGGAGATGTCTGAGACATCGGAGCGGATCAGGTCGTCGTGGGGGTAGCGGTCGTTCTTGAACCACTTGTGGTTCTCGTAGCTGTCGCTGAGGTGGCCCTGGGTGTGCTTCAGGGGCAGACCGATCTCAAAGGGTTTCCTGGGCAGTGTCCTGCCCTGAGTGCCAAACATGGCGTTGTCGCACTCGTAGGGGATGTCCAGGGAGCTGGTGCTGGCGATGCTGTGTGGCCGGTGGTGGTGGTAGTGGTCTTGATAGATGCTGTTGGTGTCCTTCGCGTGGAGGTTCCCGAATGTCCTCTCCACTTCGCTGATGTAGTCGCTGAACAGGTTGTCGTCGGGCTGGTAGGACTTGCAGTCCGAGTGGGTGAAGCTCCTCCGGTGCTCGGACACGTCGAAGACAGACGGGTCGTGGCCGATGTAGTCCAGCGCGCTCTGGGGCGAGCCGAAGTGCGTGCCGTTGACCCCGGTGAGGTTGGCCATGCTCTTGGCTGTCCTCAGGAGCCGCATGATGTTGGAATGGGTGTCGTTCACCGTGGCAGTGGGAGAGTCGATGCACGACTGCTTATCCTCGATCGGCACGCCATGAATGCAGCTGTATATACCCTGGAACGAGAGCAGGAGAACAAGGGCAGAGTTAGGGCAAGGTTCTGCACACTGTGGCCTTCAACAAAGTCCACCTGAAGTGGTTCTACAACGTAACAATCACGTAGAATTGCAGGAAGCATTGCACCAGAATCTCCCTCCCCAATATTTGAGCTTCTTATCAAGTCAAGTCAAGTCAACTTTTATTGTCATTTCGACCATAACTGCTGGTACAGTGCATAGTAAAAATGAGACAACGTTTTTCAGGACCATGGTGTTACATGACACAGTACAAAAAACTAGATTGAACTACGTAATAAAAAAAAACACAGAGAAAGCTACACTAGACTACAGACCTACACTGGACTGCATAAAGTGCACAAAGAACAGTGCAGGCATTACAATAAATAATAAACAGGACAATAGGGCAAGGTGTCAGTCCAGGCTTCGGATATTGAGGAGTCTGATAGCTTGGGGGAAGAAACTTACATAGTCTGGTCGTGAGAGCCCGAATGCTTCCATGCCTTTTCCCAGACAGCAGGAGGGAGAAGAGATTGTATGAGGGGTGCGTGGGGACCTTCATAATGCTGTTTCCTTTGCGGATGCAGCATGTAGTGTAAATGTCGTGATGGCAAGAAAGGATGTGTTTACATTGGTGGGAGTTCGAAAGAGGTTCACAAAAATGATTCTGGGATCAAAAGACTTGTCACACGAGGAGGGTTTGATGGCTCCGGGTCTCTACTCACTGGAATTCCAAAGAATGGCGGGAGATCTCATTGAAATCCATCGAATGTTGTAAGTCCTCAAAAGTATAGATCTGGTGAGGATGTTTCCTATGGTGGGGGGAGTCTAATACCAGAGGACACAGCCTCAGAATAGAGGGATGTCCTTTCAGAACAGAGATGAAGAGGAATTTCTCTAGCCAGGGGGCGGTGAATCTGTGGAATTTGTTGCCACGTGGTTGTGGAGGCCAAGTCACTGGGTGTATTTAAGGCAGAGGTTGATAGGTTCTTGATTGGTCAGGGCATGAGATTGAGGCTGAGAGGGAAAATGGACCAGCCACGATGACATGGTGGAGCAGGCTCGATGGGCCAAATGGCCTAATTTTGCTCCTATATCTTATGGTCTCATGGTCTTATTTGCCCCATAAAGGCAGCTATGAAACCTACTCCACCTCCTGATATGAATCAATACAGGTTCCACTGGCTGGTGTTGGATGAATTTCCGAATGAGCTCCTTCCTCTGTCTATAAGACCATAAGACTTAGGAGCAAAATTAGGCCATTTAACCCATTGAGTCTGCTCCGCCATTCCAATATGCCTGATTTATTAACTCAACCCCATTCTCCTGCTTTCTCCCTGTAACCTCTGATTCCCCTAAATATGACCTAATGACTTGGCCTCCACAGCCATCTGTGGCGACGAATTCCACAGGTCCACCACCCCCAGTTAAAGAAGCTCCTCCTCGTCTCTAAGAGGATGTCCTTCTAGTGTGAGGCTGTGACCCCTGGTCCGCGACTCTCCCACTAGTGGAAACAGCCTCCACAGGTCCTGCCATTTCACATCTCTTCGAATGACCAAGTGGAGACGCTGCGAGGGAACCATGAGCAAAGAGTCCCAGATGGCTCGCAACTTCAAATGGCTAGGGGTGGGTGTGGGTGAGAGCGTGAAGCGTGGGAGACAAAGGAGGAGTGCTGCCATCTAGTCTTCTGAGAACTTACTTGCCCTTTAATAGAAGTGCAGACTAAACTATTTCTATTGCACCTCTCCAAATCTCGTACAGTTCCAAAATGATCTAAGGCACTAAAGTTCTGAAGGGATTGATGGTGTTATAAAATTTGAATGTAGCAGCTGGTTTTGTTACGCCAAGGTCCCACTGACATTAATGAGGTAATGACCAGGTCAGCTGTGGGAAATGGGCTCTTGCCCGGGCTGTTGAGCCCAGCCAAAACTGGCTGATCCTGGCACAAACCGGGTCTTCGTCCTGAACGGAGTTGTGTAAATGTGCAACCGAATGGTGCATTTATATCCTGCACCACCAGAGGGAGCCACATTCCAATACTTTCCACGCAAGATGCAATCGATTTAGAAATCTGCCTCCATAACGCCCTCCTTGAGGAGAAGGTACTGGGAGCCAGGAACTGATTCCCACTGGAATTGCAGCCAAGGCCAACCCCATTCGTGAGGATAAGTTAGCCAATCAGACCCAACAATTGGCTAACTACCATCAGGGAGGAAGTACAAGAGCATGAAGACCCACACATTAACATTTTAAGAACAGCATCTTCCCCTCTGCCACAAAATTTCTGAACAGTCTATGAACACTATGTCACTATTTCTCTTTTGCACTACTTTTTACATAATTTATAGTTTTTTATGCCTTGCCCAGTACTTCTGCCACAAAATATCAAAGTTCACAACACACATGTCAGTGATAATAAACTTGATTCTGATTCCAATTCATCAGGGACTGGTTACAAGGTGATGTCCAAGGGTCTAAACTCTATTTTCTCTACAGCAATGATAAGAGACATAGGTAGAATGGACAGCCACAGACTTTTTCCCAGGGTAGAAATAGCTAAAGCGAAAAGGCATAACTCTTAAAGTCTTTGGAGTAAAGTATGGGAAGGGTGCGTTAAAGGGAGTTTTTTTCACACAGAGAACGGTAGAGGCATGCAACGCATTGCCAGGGGTGGTGTAGAGGCAGATATATTAGGCGTTTTTAAGAGACACTTTGATAGGTACATTGATGAAAGGAAAATGGAGGGGTATGTGAGGAGTGGGTTAAAGGGTTGGCACAACATTGTGGGCTGAAGGGCCTGTACTGTGCTGTAGTGTTCTACATTCTAACACCTTATGTGGGTAGTTTCAGACATCAATATCATCGCAGGTGCAGAAAGCAGAGATGAAAAAGTTCAGCCTTACCCTGCTGACGGAGAACATGAGGCCTGGTTAAGTTTTAAGTTTTAAATTTTAACTTAAAGAGGGAAAGGTGTGGCCTTGCCCTGCTGATTGAGAACATGAGGCCTGGTTAAGTTTTAAGTTTTAAATTTTAATTTGAGTAGGGAAAGGTGTGGCCTTACCCTGCTGACGGAGAACAAGAGGCCGGGTTAAGTTGTAAGTTTTAATTTGAGGAGGGAAAGGTGTGGCCTTACCCTGCTGACGGAGAACAAGAGGCCGGGTTAAGTTGTAAGTTTTAATTTGAGGAGGGAAAGGTGTGGCCTTACCCTGCTGAACGAGAACAAGAGGCCGGGTTAAGTTGTAAGTTTTAATTTAAGGAGGGAAAGGTGTGGCCTTACCCTGCTGACGGAGAACAAGAGGCCAGGTTTGCCCGTACAGGTGCCGATGAAGCAATGTCGCAGCTGCCAGTAGAAGAGGTGCTCACAGATGAAGGTGAGCAGGCTCAGTGTCATGGCAGCTCCCAGCATGTAGAACACACCCGCCATGTTGTCGACGTCCAGCTGGCTGCTCATTACCTCGTTCTTCTCGTTGTGACAGATGCCAGTCAGCCAAAGGGCTTCCAGCTCCTCCATGTCTCCTGGAAGCACAGTGGGGGTGGGGGGGGGGTAATAAGACAGCAGGTCACTCAGAGCGCAGAGAGTTGACGATTAATGGTTGCTTTATACGTCACATGTTCATTGAAACATCAAAGCATACAGTTTGCGTCATAACAAATCAGTGAGGATTGTCGTGAGGGAAGCCCGCAAGTGATGCCATGATTCCAGGGCCCCACCCGCACAATTTACTCACCCTGACCCACACGCTTTTAGAATGGGGGATGAGCCTCAAAAGGTCACGGGGAGAAACTCCTTACAGGTAGTGGCGGGACTCTGATCTTACAGCTGGCGCACTGTAGAGCGATGGCGCTAACCCGCCACCCCACCCTGCCGTCCTAACAGCATCCATTGGAACGCCGGTGGGGGCGGGGGGGGGGGGCATGAAGCAGGTCATTCGGCATCTGCAGGGAACACAAGCGATGGTCGGCATGGTAACGTGGAGGTCAGCGCATGACCTTACAGCAGCGGCTGCGTGAGATCAGGGGATCGATTCCCGGGCGGTCTGTACACACGCCCTTCCCGTGACCGCGCGGGTTCCCTCCGAGAGCTCTGGTTTCCTCTCGCATTCTAAAGTGACGTGGATTAGGGTTCGTGAGGTGTCGGCCCGCTATGTTGGCGCCGGAAACGCAGTGACTACTGGGGGCAGCCGCCAGGCACAATCCTCGGCCTGTGTCGGCCTCTCACTGTATGTTTTGATATGCATGTGACCGTCTGATCCATCACACTGTAGATTATGTAACAATAAGGGGCTAATTTCATCATCTTGAAGTTAGGGTGCCTTTGGGGAAGTGACACTCTTTCATTGTATGTATCTGACAAATAGAGCAAATCTTTAACTGATGAACTAATAATCCTTGTGCACCCTGATGACAAAACCTTCCTTCCACTTAACCCACTTTTCAGACTCATTACCTAATTCAGCGCATGTGCCCAGTGCAGGATTATACTGGAAGCTCCGTGCGCGTCACACTGTCACCACGTCGCGGTGGAGAGGCCCGCGAGTTCCTGAGAACTCGTGAGCGACGCCGTCTGGGCTTTTGCCACCTGGTGCCTAGCTCCTGGGAGGGTCGCCCTTGGCGGTGAGGTCAAGTGGGGGGGGGGGGGGGGTGGTTCCAGACAAAGAGCGGTCCGACCAAGAGCTCAGTGGTGGAGCTAGTAGGAGATGATGCCACATCACAACGGCAGTGAAGATGGAAGAAGGCTGCAGCAGTGGTGGGTCCCCAGTCATCTCATCTTCCATGACACTGGACCCTGACCCCGATCTGTAAAGGTGGCTGCCCGTGCATCAGCCTCCTCCCCCCCACCCCCGTCAGTCACACAGAGAGCCATTCTCAATTAAGGGAATAAGGCTTAGGAGAATGTCAAACTCGACTCGAGTGATCACCAATGCTGCCAGTGGCTTGGCTGTAACACCAGCGATGTGGCAATGGTGCCTTTGGGTTCTACTGCTTTCCCGCTCGCCACACTCTACACTCAGTAACTTTATCAGGTACACCTGCTCGCTAATGCAAATATCTAAACAGCCAATCGTGAGGCAGCAACTCAACGTATAAAAGCATGCAGACATGGTCAAGAGGTTCCGTCCAAACTTCAGAATAGGGAAGAAATGTGATCTAAGTGACTTTTGACCGTGGAATGATTGCTGGTGCTTCAGAAACTAATGATCTCCTGGGGTTTTCACACACGACACTCCCTGGAGTTTACAGAGAATGGTGCGAGAAACAAAATAAAACATCCAGTGAGGGGCAGTACTGTAGGGGAAAACACCTCGTTAATGAGAG